>NW_011892187.1:0-3403 GCF_000151845.1 Pteropus vampyrus
GGCTGGGTTGATGACAGTAGCTTTGGATTTTAGCCATACGTTTGGGGTCATCCGGTGCCTCCCAGTTGTTGAACACCTTCTGGGCTATCTCAACAAGTTGGGACAGGTTCATTCCTGCAAAACCTTCTAATTTTTTGCAATTTACACCGGATATCAGGGGCTGCCTGAGTAGCAAAGGCTATATTAATTGCCTACTGGTTCTCAGGGGCTTCAGGATCGATGGGGGTGTATACCCAGTATGCCTCGTTCAAGAAACGCTCCAGGGCATTCCTGAGGTCCCTGTATAACTTCAGTTACCTTAGAAAGGTTAGTTGGCTGACGAGCAGCCATCCTAATTCCCCCAGTTAGAATCTGGTGGTACCGATCTAATGCCGTTCTCCCTGCCTGAGAATTGTGTCCCCAGTCTGGGCTGGTGGAGGGAAATTCCTCCTCAGTCTGTTCCCGCTTCCTCAACTCTCCTCCCTCCCGCAGCTGTCTTTTGTTTCAGTCCGCATGCGTCTGCTGCGTTCTTCTGCGGTGAAGGGGGTAATTAAAAGCTGTTGGCAATTGTCCCAGGTGAGGCAGTGAGTCTGAAAGACACTTTCTAAGAGTCCTATTAATGCCTGGGGTTTTTCAGAGAAAGGTGCATTTTGCACCTTCCAGTTGTACGGGTCCCTAGTCGAGAAAGGTACATAAACCATAAAGGGCCTGTCTGTGTGACGTCCCTGGAGTGGTGCTTCTCGCAAGGGGAGGATGGCCGGGGTGGTGGTATCGGCTGGTGCCCTGCCCGGAGCCGGAGCAGAGGGCCCATAGGGGTTACCTGCCCGTGTCTGAGGAGGTGAGGCGGTGCTATTTGGCCTCTGTTGTCCTGGATTATAGGATGGGGGAAGGTCACTGTCTTCTGGTGGAGATTGGAGGACTGAGGGACTGGGCTGTCTTGGGGATTCAATTGCTGCATGTACCGGGGTGCCCACAACTAAGACTCGTGCCCCTAGAGAGAGGGCACACGGGCAGAGCCAAGGAGGGGGTGTCTGAACAAGGTTTAACCATTGATCAACGTAGGGAAACTGATCAGGATGTCCCGGGTCTCCTGTGACAATTTTCCAAACATTCCTCACCAAACCCTTGTCAAAAGAGCCCTCCAGAGGCCAGTTTACACCAAAAGAGGGCCACTCAACTTCACACAATGTCCTTAGTCTGACAGGAGAAAACTTTATGCCATGGTCAGCTCCCTCTACAAATCCTTCTTTGAAATGTCGCAGGAGACGCCCCAAGGGTGTCGTCTTCGGTGAACTCTGGCTTCCCCCCATCGCTTGCGCAGAAAACACAAAACAGACACTCAGACAAGAACAATTACTGGGGTGTAGGTGGACGCAGAGAAGTCTGCCACCTACAACCTAGACAAGACCAAAGACAATAAACAGAACCTGACAACAGGGCACAGGAGGCGGCATCCCACGGCCTGGCCACAGTCCGGGAGATATGACTGCGTCCAGTCTCTCCACGGACCCCCGGTGACCAGTCAACAGAAACCAGAACAGAAAGGTACCTTTTATCCAGACATAGAAGCCTCGGAGATTCCCATCGGGACCAGGAACAAAGGTTGCGTCCTTGACGATTGTACTGACCCCGTCACGGCATTTAAGGGCCCTGGAACGGCTCAGGTTGGCCACCCCTTTGAATCCGCAACAGGGACAGCAACCGCTTTGGAGGCCAGTCTGCTCTTAGATCCCAGGGCCGCTCCCTGAGATCTCGCTGGAGCCTCCAAATGTTGTAGCCGCCAGCCCCCGAAAGACACACGGACCAACAGAAACCAGGGAGTTATAGGAAACACGCTCTTTATTCAGCCAGCTGGGTCTGCCAGGGGTACGCAGACCCCAAATTAAGCAGCCCCGAAATGTAAAGGTACAGGATTTTTAAGCCCTAAATCCCATTCCTCATTCTGTCTTAACACAAAAGTCTATTTTTCTTCTATTTACTGTCAACCCACAGGTAGGTTGTGCAAGCGGGGGTACAGAAGCAGAAAGCTTATTGTTAGAATGTTATGTTCCCATGGGTGACAACCTATGTTCCCATGGGCGGTAGCCAAGCAGTAATTTTCTAGCCAGGACACTCGCAGCTCTCTGTCTTTGAGAGGAGACAACACTCTGTCTTTGGAGTGTATTCCTTCTCTAATAAAGTCTCCTTTTGTCTCTGACTCTGGCGTGTGCTTGAATTCTTTCCTGCCTTCAGTCAAGAACCCTACCTCTCTAGCTGTGGGACTTGAATCTCCACAGGAGGTGGCAGGGTTCGCCCTTTTCTGCATCAGCTTGATCTGTGATGTTGAATATTCTGGTTAGGCAGCCCCTTGGGCTGCAGATGGGTGGGTTCCTCTGGGAGGAGGCAGCCCCTCGGCCCTCTCCAGGCACATCTCCCCTTCCTGGCTCTCCTGCTCCGGCTCCCACCGCTCTCTTCCAGGCCCTCCCCCACACCTTGCCCGGCCCAGTTCTTTCTTTTCAAAGCTCACTAGGTGTGTCTTGCTCCAGGTGGACCAGTGTTTTAAGCTATAAAGCCTCTTATTTTGTTAGTGTGTTTAACTTTGAAAACTGGCTCTAATGGAACTTTTCTTAAGGTCTTGGTTATTTCAAAGTGTGGCTTCAGCAGGAGGATTTACTTCTTTATGAGAAAGAAGTTTTGTGGATTTCCTGATGTGCTATTGACCCCCTAGAAGCTGGGTTGGGTGGGGAGTCGACAGGGTTTTTACACTGATAACCCTGTCTCTCCTATCCCCCTCCTGAGACAGGCATTCCAGGCCTGAATCATCATGCAGAGGGAGCTTGACTACCCCTACCCAGGGCTGGCCTCTTTCCAAATCTCTCCACACCCATTCAAAGTACAGATTTTGGTTACTGTTCACCTGCTCCTTCCCACCCCCTAACACCATTCACACAAATGACCCATTCACAGAATCAAAATACAGACCTGTTAGCAGTGGCCTCAGGGAGGAGAGTCCTGGGCAGGGATGGTGGGCAGCTAATGCTCTTGGAATCATTTGCAAGGCTGGCACACTCCCTCGCGCCCAGAGGTTCAGGAATTTTCTACTTTCTCAAACTGGACGAGCTCGTTTTCCCTCAACCTTCCAACCACACCTCCAGTGGAAAGATGCACCTGCGTCACCCACTCAGCCCTTTCGTCGCCATCCCTGGGACTGTCAGTGCCAACCCTTCATTTATAACAAATAATTTCTCAAGCCGCCTTTACGGTCTTGAAATAAAATACTAATAAAACCGACTGCCACAGAGAATTCTTATATTATTAATAAAACACCTGTAACGTAAAGGTGAAAGACGGAAATTTATAATTTACAATTTTCAACCCGACCCTCCCCCCTCCAAATTTGTTTCACATGCAGACTTGATCATTCAGAATCTGCATTTTAAAAATC
>NW_011892187.1:6088-8051 GCF_000151845.1 Pteropus vampyrus
GTGATATCTAAGATTTGCATCCAATTGCCTGGGGGAGCCAGCTTGGCTGGGAGATAACTGTTGGAGCTGGGTGCTGGGTACACTGTTCCGCTTTTGGAGATCTGAAACCCCCAGGTAAAAAGCTTATTGAAAAGAAATCAGGCCAGCGTAATAGTCGATCTATCTCTCAGAATTAAGGGTCACCCCTCCCAGACTGCTTATGCCACGTTCCCCTTCCCTGCTCTGCTTCTTCATAGTATCAACCACCTTCTAACACTGAATAATTTCCGTGTTACAGCTACTGGTCGCCATGGCGCATGCGCATCACCGTCTGGTTTAATGCTTAGTCAATAATAACACTGTTTCTTTCTACGTTTGTGGAGAGAATGCGGGGCTGGGGGTTTGGCGGGAGATTTTATATTTAGTTCTTCCCGTACAACACTACGTAATTTGCTTGCCACGTCTCTTGTTCATCACATCTCTCCCTCTAGAAAGTAAGTTCCACGTGGGCAAGAATCCCTGTCTGGTTTTGTTTGCTGATATTTGAAATTATAAGTGTGGCTGGCATTTTATTTTTATTCGATAGAGTTGGTATAAAGGTTAAAAGTAGAGGTTCTAGAACCAGCCGAGCTGGGTGCAGATCCCAGCTCTGTCACCTGCTAGCTGTGTGACCATGGGCAGGTCGCTTGAACTCTGCCGGCCTCAGTTTTCCCACCTGCGAGGTGGGAACACAGCAGTACCTCCCTCAGTGGGTAGCTAGCCTCGCTGGTGGTAAACTACTCAGTAAAGGTTGGCTGATATTATTACTGTTGTAAACAATGATAATAAACGGAGCCACTTTAAATCGGAGAGGGAACTGCCATCTGAGAGGAATTGCTGTGCTCATCTTAAGTCTCAAATCTCGGAATGTAAAAAACGCAAAATACTCTTTGCACGGGGCCTAGGGCAACGTCGTGCCCCAAAGAACCGTGTGCAGAGGCAACAAGAAACCAGTTATTATGCCTACTGGATTGAGGACAACCGGACCGAAAATTAAAAATATCGTTTAGAGTTAACAGCACTACGTTATGTCACCTGCACCAGTGGAAATGCCTTTCTTCTATTGATGTAATTGGTCCCCTGCCATTTTTCATAAATACCCATGACGTTTGTCTCCTAATCGGAACATTGTTTTGGCTTCTGCCTAAATTAGTGGGTCCCAGTCAGTGTTCTTATTGATCTCAAATAGACGCTTTTTTGCCTCTTCTTTGAAAGACCTGTATTTTTAGTCTGCACTGCTTAGAGCACACATTTAGGGAGTCAGATAGACATGCACTGGGCTCCTGCCCAGGCCTGTTTTCTCCTATGAAACGGGTGTAACATCTCCAGCCTCCCTCCAGGATGCCTGACCAAAATAACAGCCGTCGCTGTGGTGCGGAGCATCTTCCAGCCGAGTTAGGGACACTCCAAGAGGCCAGCCTAGGCGAATGATGAGTGACAGACCCTGGATCCCCGCCCCTCCCTCTTCTGCTGCGACCTGTCGGGTTCGTACTAACCCCGCGGTCTCAACAGAGCCCCAAGGAGGGAGGCCTGGTGAGTACGCGAGGCGGCTGAGAGGGGCTGGTTTGTAAGGGGAGGCGCGGCGTGGGGTGGAGGACGGGGAACTGGGCTGTCAGGAGGGAGGGGCGGCCAGAGACCCGCGAGTTAGACCGAGGATGGGTGGGGTGGGGATGCAGGCTAAGAAGCAGAGAGATGCTGGCGTGTAAAAAGGGCGAAGGAGGGGATGGGGGTGCGGAAGGCGAGGCGAGGCCCACCTGCGAGGGACACTGGCTGAGATCCAGGGTAGGACTCCCGGGCGGGCGAGGCCGCGGAGCGGGGCTAGCTGGCGGGGGCGGTGGTGCACGTGAGCGGGGGCTACAGGGACGGGGACTGAGGAGACTGGGGACTTAGGACTTGAGAACAGAGCTGGGGAAGTGAGGATGGGGATGCAGCTGAGGAGGTTTGG
>NW_011892188.1:0-1009 GCF_000151845.1 Pteropus vampyrus
AGAAACCCAATCATGACCCCTACCACTGTTGAAAATAGCTGATACAGTAAGTCCTCACTTCATATTGTTGATAGGTTCTGTGACTTTAAGCAAAACCGTGTATAACAAAACCAACTCTGCCATAGGCCAATTGATATAAACAAGGATTAAATTCCTATGGCAGCTCATCAACATTGTTTCAAAACGACATTGAATGAAATGACATAGTTTGAGAAACTGATGTATGTATTTATTGAGCATTTAATCCTCACATCCACACTATGAGTGATGTACTATAATAGCTCCATATTATAGATGAGACAACTGAACATACAGAGGTTAAGTGTTTTGCCTAAAGTCAACAAGAGATATTTCTATCATCCCAAAGCACCAAAGCAAGAAAAGACTTCCTGACATCTCAATATAGCAGGGTTTGCCCACCAAGGTTCCAATTAGTGTTCAGGAGGTTTTTTTCGATTATCCATCATTCTTAGGTCAGCTCCTGTGTGCCAGGAATTGTTCTAGAGCAGTGGCTTTCAAACTTGAGAGAGCATCAGAATCGCCAGAAGGGCAATTACAGATAGTTTGGCCCCACCTCTGGAGTTTCTGATTCAGGAGCTCTAGAGAGAAGCCTGAGAATTTGCCTTTCTAAAATGTTCCCAGGAATGCTGTGGTCAGCATGACACTTTGAGAACCACTGTGCTAGAGGATTTATCCATATTAACCCCAACTTTTATTAGAACAACAAAAGGTAAGTATAATTTTTCTCATTTTACAGATGACGAAAATTGAGGTTCAGAGAGGCTGGTAATTTGCCCAGGGCCTCAAAATAAATGGTGAATCTGAGTATTTACTATAAGATAGGATAAGCACGTTATAATACACTATCTCATTTAATCTTCATGCTAATCCTATGAGGTAGTTATTATTTTTACACCCAATATATAAAATGAAGAAACAGACTCAGAGATTACTTGCTCAAGGCCACACACCCAGTGAGTGGCATAAGCAGTATTCAGACTCTATGAAG
>NW_011892188.1:1059-1443 GCF_000151845.1 Pteropus vampyrus
ACCCAATATATAAAATGAAGAAACAGACTCAGAGATTACTTGCTCAAGGCCACACACCCAGTGAGTGGCATAAGCAGTATTCAGACTCTATGAAGATCACTCTCCAAGAGAACAGTTCTGTCAGGGCTAGGTCTCTTTAGCATTCCTGGTTTTCCTTTCACCTCTGTCCCGCCCCACCCCACCCCCATGCCCTCCCATCCAAGGTCTAGGAACAGGAGCCAGACACAAGATTCCATCCTTCAGCCTACAAGATGACCTGGTCAGAGATCCCAGCCCTACTTCTCATCCTCTTCTCCATTGCCCCTCAAACCAAGGAATATATGCAGAGCTGTGACAGGGAAGCTCTCGGGAGAAGGCAGCTTTCTGATAACTACAGGCCTCCCT
>NW_011892188.1:3014-3581 GCF_000151845.1 Pteropus vampyrus
ACCCCCAGGAGCTTTGCCAGGATAGAAGCATGCCCCTGAGACAGCATGGGATGCTCAACAAAACCAGCTCTGCAAACAAGTCCAAGCAGTGTGCCATCCCTCCTCTGGCAGGCCACAGAAAAGGTGTGTTGGCAAGGCCAGCCCATGGCTTATGCAGAGATCTCTAGACTCTCAGCAACAGGGAAAATTGGGAGAATCTGTGCCCAGGGTCTACCTGTCTTGCTGATCCCACCAAGAGGTGGCCGGTCATAAGGGTTTTGGGATGCCCCACAGGCCTGCATTTCCAGAAAAAGAATTAGTCACTGGTTCTAGATTCAAACCTGGGGTCTTTCTCCACTTCTTGCCTTCCTGTCCTTTTCTCTATGAACTCCTTACTTACCCTTTCCTTTTCTTTTTTCTGAGTGGGATTGAGCATCCCCTCTTTAATTGCCTTCTCATTAAACAAGCCCTTAATAAGTACATACCAAGGAAAAGAGGGTTGTGCAACATAGCACCCTCACAAGTGATAATTAAACACAGATCACAGCAATTAAGCAAATCGTGGAACAAGGAAGGGGTGGGCAGGAC
>NW_011892189.1:0-408 GCF_000151845.1 Pteropus vampyrus
ACGTAGGAGACGGCCAGCTGGCAATCTGCTCCTTGTGGAGTGACAGCAGTGAGGGCCAGCTGATCAGCTCTGATAATTTGGAATCCTGAAGCACCGTTTTTTTTTTTAAGCTCAAAATCCTCCTGCAAGGGACTTAGATAGATATTTGCACACCCATGTTCATAGAAGCATTATTCATAATAAGCAAGAGATACAAGCAGCCCAAGGGTCCATCGAGGGATGAATGGATAAACTAAACGTAGTATATGCATACGATGGAATGTTAGTCAGCCTCAAAAAGGAAGGAAATTCTGACACATGCTACAACATGGAGGAACCTTGAGGACATTATGCTAAGTGATATAAGCCAGGCACAAGAAGGCAAATACTGTATGGTTCCACTTATATAAAGTTCCTAAGTAGTCAAAT
>NW_011892189.1:3298-3743 GCF_000151845.1 Pteropus vampyrus
TGCTGGAGATGCAGACATGAAAAGGTATGCTTCCTGCCTGCGAATTCTCTCTAGGAAGGTTTATAGTCTAGAAGGTGGGGGCACAGAGAAGCTGAGTGGCTTTCTCAGAGTCATCCAGCTAGCAGGTGCTAGCAGTGCTCAAACCAAGTCAAGTCCTTGGCCCTCAGGGGCCTTCATTAAAGACCCTCCTTTCATCAGCAGTCTTTGTAAAGAGGCCACCTCAAGACTTGATACAAATTCAGAAAATACATATATTTTTTAATCTGCCTAATCTTTTCCTTTTAGGAACTGCTGCAGCACTTAAAATCAGCGTGCGACACAAAATTAGTATTGTTCTTCTCAGTCTCTTGGCTTTTTGGAAAAATAAAATGTCCATGCTTAGAAGAGCCCTATAGGTCCCTCACTTTACAGCCAGGGCACCCAAACTCAGACAGAGAAAATGGCT
>NW_011892189.1:5149-7321 GCF_000151845.1 Pteropus vampyrus
GAATACTTAACACCAGTCCTTCTTTCTTTCAGAGTAAAGGCATTTCCAGCCCCATCTCAGGTAGAAGGAAAAGTTGATGCCCTGGGAAAGGGATTAATTTCACCTCTATTTTTGAACTCTCCTGTTTACATCACAATGGCGGCTAATCTGACAGTGACATACAATGACAGTAATACGCAGGTCGTGTGGATGGTATAATGGGTGCCTGGAAAAGGAACGGGCGACCTCTCCAGAAGAAGCTTCTCCAAAGTTGTCCCCTCCAGCTGCTGCCCCTTCTCTTCCCGGCCCTAGACTATACCTTCCCACCACGGAGCCTTAGTGAGGAAGCCATGCATGTTATCGTCCCTACGGGGACACTTTTGAGAGTGAAAGGGTACAGTATTAATAGTTACCTAGGAACAGAAGGCATAAAGTGGCTATTCTAGGCCCAGCAGGGTGTGTCACCCAGAAGTGTCACTCAACCACTGAGGCTTGGGAAAAGCCAGTTAGAGTTCTTTTCTGGAATTTTCAGTGTATGACTTGGGAAAAAGATGCCCGCCTCAACCAGTCAGCTTTCCATCTCAGGAGGAGGTGTCAGAAATGGCCCCGAGAGAGGCCACCAAGCCCATCAAATGCCTCATGGAAGCACTACATATATCCGTGCAAAATATAAGAACTCTTCAGTCTGTCTCTACCCACCCCTAAGGTTCCTCACCTCAGATCCCACCTCCTACAAGAAGTCTGCCCGGATACTCTATTTCTCTCAGCATTTTGCATCTCATGTGTCTGAGTTCTTCACGCGTGTGGCCATCTCCCCCACCAGGTCATCAGCTCTGGAGGGCATGTGCCACCACATGTCATTTGCCTTTGGACCCTCCTGTCTGCCCCCGCCCCATTCACCCCAGTGCTTTGCTTACAGGAAGTCTCTGATTTAAAATTGCTGGAAAGAACCAAGTTGAATGGACTCCTGCAATTTCCCCTGTAGTACTAGGGACCCAGGACTCTAGAAGGTATGTTTAGCCCTCTGGGAGTTCATTAGTTCTCCTACATCAGCTTATAAGTCACCTCCAGGGCAAATACTGGATTTCTATGTCTTTGCAGGGGCAATGGTGAGATTTGTGCAATCCTGCAGGATAGTGACTGTTGGGTGGGCATGTCTGAAATAAAATCCAGAAAGGGGCCTGAGAAAGACTCCATTTTCATAGGTAGGAGAAGCATGATTTGGCCAATGAACCTGGGTGAGAACTTCCACTCACCACGTAAAATCTCCCCATATCTTGGAATGATAACAAGGCCATCAAGACTAAGTACAGGATGGTGGTAAATGCAGTAAGCCTAGCGGGTAATCAGGGAGGGCTTTCTGGAGGCAGTAGACAGTAAGTGGAGGCTTGAAGGATGGGGAGGATATAGAGAGTAGGGGCAAAAGGCAGTCTAAAAAGGGGAGACTGAGCAAAGATGCAGAGGTAAGAGTGGATCCAGCATAATCAGTGGGTTACTTTGTCTGGCTGGAACAGAGGCTGTGTGCAAAGAGGAGGAGGAGATGTAACTCTGAGGGCAGATGAAGAACCCTAAATGGCAGTTGTTTCTGACCTTAAGTCTTAAGCAGCTGTGGAATCACCATGCACCCACTGCAATGGTCTGGGGGGAGAACAGAGAGAGTGGAGGCCTGATAGCAGCTTCTTGCTCAGGCCCGCAGGGAAACATCTGGGAAGGAGCAGAGGAACTGGCCAGGCTGAAGGCATCTCCAACTTTTTTCCTGCTTCCAGTTGGCTACTCCCAATTCTTCCAAGTCTGGGGAACCCAGCCAACTAAGCATCTGTGGCCCAAAAATGTACTCTCGCCTCACATACCAGCCTCTGAGTCAGAGGAGTGGGAGCAAGTTTCCAGGGGCTGAAGCCCATGCAAACATGACACGGTAGAAATCATCTTAGCTGAGATGATTGGTCAGCTAAGTGAAACATTTTAACATCGAATGTACACTTGTACATGCATTCACCACATCTTGGATGTAAACCTAAGGCCTTTTCTTTAACTTTGCATCTCCTGGATAGATTTGTTCCTGTTGTCTCCCTTGCTTAAATCACACTCATATGACATTGCCTGCAATCTCCAATCACAGTTTTATTTAAGTGGAATGAGAAATTAAATATATTTGTAAAATAATCTGAGTGCAAAAGTTTCCTTTGCTTTTTT
>NW_011892190.1:0-756 GCF_000151845.1 Pteropus vampyrus
TATACACCCACAGGCTGAAATGCTAAATCATATGATAATTCTATTTTTAAATATCTTTAAGGTACTGCTATACCGTTTTCACATTTAACATTCCCTCCAACAGCGCACAGGGTTCCATCCTGGCCAACACTTCCTATTTCCTGCTTTTCGATAGTAGCCATCCTCACGGGTATGAGGTGGTATCTCGTTGTAGTTTTGCTTTGCATGTTCCCTGATGATGAGTGATGCTGAGCATCTCGTCACGTGCTTATGCGCCATTCGTATATCTTCTTTGGAGAAACGTCTATTCGAGTCCTTCGACTATGTTTTGAATCGGGTTGTGCGTATGTATCATTTTGTGGTCGAGTAACCCATGTGGAGGTTTTGCACATAGTTAAGTGGCTCTAGAAGCAAGACTCTGTGAGAGATCTTTCCGAAGGCAACGTGGCTGCTACATCTACGCTCGTCCTCCTAACGCAGGCCGTTTAGGTTTTAATTGGCTTCCCCAGTTCCTCCACGCTCCACGAGTGCTATCTCTGACATTAAGTCCCCAAATCAACCCTCACCTGGGGGTCAATAGGCACCACCAAAGTGATTTACATGAGTCTACACTTGACGTGCCCATTCTCTCCGTGGCAGCTGGTGTGAGAGCTTTGTAAAGAACGATCAGATCATCATTCTCCTGCCTACAGCAAACTAAGGACCTCCTGCCTCACTCGGAATTGCACCCCCATTTCTTAGCATGGCCTACAGCAACAGAAGGACCCGAATTGTTCC
>NW_011892190.1:806-1190 GCF_000151845.1 Pteropus vampyrus
AGAAACGTCTATTCGAGTCCTTCGACTATGTTTTGAATCGGGTTGTGCGTATGTATCATTTTGTGGTCGAGTAACCCATGTGGAGGTTTTGCACACAGTTAAGTGGCTCTAGAAGCAAGACTCTGTGAGAGATCTTTCCGAAGGCAACATGGCTGCTACATCTACGCTCGTCCTCCTAACGCAGGCCGTTTAGGTTTTAATTGGCTTCCCCAGTTCCTCCACGCTCCATGAGTGCTATCTCTGACATTAAGTCCCCAAATCAACCCTCACCTGGGGGTCAACAGGCACCACCGAAATGATCTTCATGAGTCTACACTTGACGTGCCCATTCTCTCTGTGGCAGCTGGTGCGAGCTTTGTAAAGAACAATCAGATCATCATTCTC
>NW_011892190.1:2246-4595 GCF_000151845.1 Pteropus vampyrus
CTCTTCCAAAGACATTTTAAAGTGCACAATTTGGAGCCCATCTCGAAAACATTTCTTATCTATTACTTTTTAACTGATTACCATTCGATTTTTCAAACGATAAAACAAGAAAACCTTTAAACACTCAGTGGATCCTGAATTATTAAACATAAAAGGGCAATTTGGCGTATTTATTATCAGACTGAAGGAAATCTTATCTGGTTTAAGCTCTTAGCCCCTTAAAATGTCCCCTCTATGCCGAAGTGGAGTTAAAAATGCATTGCAGTAAAACTCCATCCATTTCTAATTTTCTCATCGTCAGTTTCTGACATTATGAGCTGTCACCTTCCCAGGCTGCAACTTCCTCTGGGGAGGAGGATGGTCATGTGACATTGGTGGTCATACTTCACCGGCACCTCGGAACTGAAATCGAGTCTTGGTGCTCGGAGCTGCCTCCTTTTCCACTCTCCAGATGGACCTCATTTCTCCCAGGATCGATTTCTGGGGGCTTCTCATAAGTACGATTCATCCTGTGCAAACTGTGCCATGCAGCAAACTTGTTGGCTTGACACTTACCACGAGTTCTCTCTTAGATAGTGCTTTTTTTTTTTTTTTAAATGGAGGTGACATTCACATAACACAAAATTAACCATTGTGAACTGTACAGTTTGGTGACATTTAGTATATTCACATTTTTGTAACCACCACCTCCATTTAGTTTCAAAACCTTTTCGTCGTTCCCAAAGAAAATGCTATATCTATCAGGCAGCCATTACTTATTCCCCCTCCCCTAGAAACCACCATTCTTTCTGTCTCTGTGGTTTCCCTATTCTGGATATTTCATATAAATTCAATCATACAATAGGTGACCTTCTATATCTGGTTTGTTTCACTGAGCATGATATTTGCAACTTCCATCCATCCACATTGTAACACATACCCGTACTTCATGACTTAGTGGCTGAATAATATTCTGTTGTACAGATACACTACATTTTGTTTATTCGTTCTTCCACCGAAGGGCAATAGGGCTGTTTCCAACTTTTGTCTATTGTGAATAATGTATGAACCTTCATGTACGAGTGTTTGTTCGAGTACCTTTTTTCAATTCTCTTGGGTATATGCCCAGGAGTGGAATTGCTGGGTCATAGTTTAACTTTTTGACGAACTGCCAAACTGTTTTCCACAGTCTGATAGTACTTTTCGTTCACTGGATTTTAGGCTCTCTCCTATTGATGCCTTTTTAAACTTAGAACTCAAGAAAAGATCACTCGAAAAACAGAAAGACGCTCTGGAATTCCCAAAAGCAGGAGTTAAAATCAACAGCAAGCTCACCTCTCCCTGCTCCAAATACAGCAATACAAAGCATGAGATGCTCAGAGCCATATTTTTCCTTATTCCTTTTTTTTTTGTCCCATAGGAGAATAGCTGTGTAGGAGGCTAAGAGGAAACACATCTGTATTTAGCTTCAACAGTGCAAGAAGCCAGAGAATTCTGGGTGAAGGGCATTTTGGAGGTGAGAGGGAAGGAGAAGGAATAATTTGGGGAGATAGGAAAAAATGTGTTCGCATGCTAGAATATAGGAAGACATAGCCTGGCTACTCAGATTGGCTATTGTGTACACCTTTGAAATGAAGTCTTTTAAACTCTCCTTAAAATTACTAAGACTTGCATATAAAGACGAGACTACTGGCTTTACATAGTTCAGACAACCCAACCTCCCCTCTGCACACCACTCTAACTATATCTAGCCATGTATGTTTTGTCTTAGAATTCCACTTCCCTTTCCCTTTGCAAATACTGTCCTCTTTGCCTAAAACGTCCTTCCATAAATCATCTGCCTGAAAAATACCTACACATCCTCAAAACTCTGTCCAGAAATCACCTCTCTCTTCCAACCTTCCAAGACACCCTTTTCAGCATAATCTCTGCCCTGGTGTACACAAATGTCATTCAATATTACTTATAGCTACACGGGCCTGTCTCCTCTTCCTAACTATGTGTTCTTTGAAAGTAGGGACCCTTGATTCTTTCTAAAACTGGAGATAGAAATACTTCTCAGAGTTGTCAGGGTGAAGTGAGCATGCACATTTAAAGAGTACTATCTTGACGTCATAGATATTTAATAAATGTTTGCAATGCATTTGGACTTTTGGATACCTATACTATCAAGGTGGTCAATGGGCTGAACAAAAATTGCTTCTTGATTGTGCACTGTGAAGCAAGTCTGGTACATGGGGCTGGAAAGAGAGGAGAAGAGGGTGAAGGGAGTTGGGGAAAAGAGTCACTGAGAGACCTTCAAGATGACAGGTAAGAGTGAACAGAACATGGCCGGTGCCAGGAGTGGTCAATTTATAACACACACACATG
>NW_011892191.1:0-1322 GCF_000151845.1 Pteropus vampyrus
CTTTTTTTTTAAATTGACTAATGAAGAAAAAGAGTTGTTTAATGGGTATTAGTTTTTAGATCTGCAATAGAAAAGTTCTAGAGATCTGTTTCACACCAGTGTGAATATACTTAACACTACCAAACTGACACTTAAAAATGGGTAAATTTTATGGTAAATTTTGTTATTTTTTTTACCACTATAAAAAGATGTCTACTATAAGGTCATTGTGATAACTGTTATAAGAATGATACAAATAAGGAGCTAGAATAACTGAAGGGAAGGAGAAATCGTTTCTGTGTGGATCAGGGATGCTTCATAGGAGCTTTTTGTTACATCTGGACCTCAACAAGAGCTGCATGCCTTACTGACCTTTTTTTCTCTCTTCTACAGTGCTGTATCTCGTGTGGGCTTTTATTCCTGAATCTTGGCTAAACTCCTTAGGCTTGACCTATTGGCCTCAAAAGTAAGCTTAATATATTGCTTAAATAAAATAAGAGTATGTTAATACTATTTTGAAGGATCAGTTTTTTTCTTTACCCAAATCTTAAATATTTGTTTTTTTAAGATATATAAATGAAAAGCCATATAGAAATTTAAAGCTTTTTAAAGCTCATTATTGATAAATCTCTAATTAAAGAAGACGGGGTGAACACACATTTATCTCCGTTGCCTCCCATCTTGCTGATGTAACCCTATAGAAAAAAAATTTCTAAGGTATAAACCCACAGGAACAAATAATGGGATAGCGGGTAAGAAGTATCAATGAAATTTGAGGAAGTGGATTGCAAACAGCTGAGTGTTAACCGACTTGGTTTCCCCATTCTCCATATTGCTGAAGTAGAGCCACCAGCAAAAGTATTGGTGCCCTAGAATGCCAGAAAGGCTTGGCACTTGGAGGTACCAGATACCTCTTTAGCATGGTAATTCTGGATTGGGCTGAAAACAATGTTTAAAGAGCGTTAGACCCTCCAGTCCCCCTCCTCAGCCCTCAAATCAGGGAAACCAACCCTACCCTCCCCTGCAGAAGGCTGGAATTTATTACAGGCCTTGTGGAATTATTTGACTTTCTTTTATGTACATGGGTTGCTTTAATTAAAATTAAATTTTAAAAGTTATGTTAACTTAGTGATGGACTCTTAGAAATTAAAACTTGTTGAGAAATCTGTTATCTACTCTAATGTCGTCTTCCACAGGTACTGGGCAGTCGCATTGCCTGTCTACCTCCTCATTACTGTAGTCATCGGGTATGTGCTCCTGTTTGGAATCAACATGATGAGTACCTCTCCACTCAACTCCATTCATACAATCACAGGTAAATTCACATCAAAGGAGAGTGCTGG
>NW_011892191.1:1372-1683 GCF_000151845.1 Pteropus vampyrus
TGGAGTTTATTACAGGCCTTGTGGAATTATTTGACTTTCTTTTATGTACATGGGTTGCTTTAATTAAAATTAAATTTTAAAAGTTATGTTAACTTTGTGATGGACTCTTAGAAATTAAAACTTGTTGAGAAATCTGTTATCTACTCTAATGTCGTCTTCCGCAGGTACTGGGCAGTCGCATTGCCTGTCTACCTCCTCATTACTGTAGTCATCGGATATGTGCTCCTGTTTGGAATCAACATGATGAGTACCTCTCCACTCAACTCCATTCATACAATCACAGGTAAATTCACATCAAAGGAGAGTGCTGG
>NW_011892192.1:0-546 GCF_000151845.1 Pteropus vampyrus
CTGTTCTCTTCCTAACAAGAAAAAGCTGCACGAGTTGAAAATTAACAAGTTTTCTTAGGTCAGTCAGAGAATTGAGATCATAGGGAAAACTGCTGCCACAAGAATTAGACAGACAGGAAACTGGAGAGACAGTGAATCACGACTTACCAGAGCAGATGTCTCCGTGGGAACTGGACTTTGTACCAGGGTAGGAAATATCTACACTATAATGGATGAATTGCTGGCGGATCAATGTGAACAGGTCTGAGAGTTAAAAATAATGGCTCATATTAATCATGCCCTTGCCATGCCCCAGGAAGTGTTCTAAGCATGTTACAGCTCTGCTTATTAACTATTGCAACAGCCTTATGTGGAGCCCAGTTTACAGATAGAAAAACTGATGCTCAGGGAAGTCTAATATGTTGCTTAATGACACTTGGCTATTAAATGTCAGAACCAAGATTCAGGGCCAAGATTCAAATCCAGGTGAACCAGTTCCAGAGCCTGCAATCTTAATGATTATACTATATTTGCCTTATACCAGATGCCAATAGCCACTCAGGCAAG
>NW_011892192.1:1623-3758 GCF_000151845.1 Pteropus vampyrus
TTTCTCACTCTGTCCAAAGTTACTGAGAAAGTGTTCTTTGCTGTAAATAAACCCATTTATGAACATGAACATGATCCAGAAATTGACCACAGTTTAAAAAAAAAAAAAAAAAGCAGTGTCTGCTTAGGGCCAAAGCCTTATGAGAATGGCAAACTATATGCAATTCTTCAAGCAGGCAGACTGAGGATACAGAAAACCACCTTCTCTACTTCCTCCTGCATCAGGCAACTCCACACCCTTGCTTCTTTTCCCTATTCAAAAAACTGCAAAGCACCTCATGGCACCCTATGGCACCCCAACCCACAGGGTGCTGGACAGAGAACAGAGTCAAAGCCAAAGAAGTGCCTGGTCCAGTAAACATACTATGACTTCAGGAAGTGTGGCCTCAGTTTCTCAGTCTGCAAAATGGAGGTGATAATACTTGTAGCTTCAAGCCTGCTACACTAATGAATATTTAGCAAATACTGCTTAAGAATAAGCGTGAGGGTACAAATTCCACATATGTAAAAGGTTTGCTGGAGTGAAGACATGAAGTCCAGAGGGAGTCGATATCTATTACTGAAGAAGCCCATATACATCTCAGACATTTCAACTACCAATGTCATGAATCCTCCCATTCTCTGCTTACGTTCACACGCGTCAATCAATTGATGTATGTATTTCATGGGTGTCATCAATGTTCTTTAGCATCTTAAATTTTTTAAAACACTCAAAAGTAGAGATCATGGCCTTATTATTTTGTTTTTCATTTGATGTCACTCTAGAGTAGGAATCCAGTTTTTGCTAAACATTAACACTCAAATACTGTTTCCGTCATTCACAATTTGTTTTATTAATTTATTATTTTTCAAAAGTTCATCAGGCAAGAGAAGGACATACTTGTTCATGCAGAGATAAAACATGTGCCAAATACATCATCAAATCCATTTTATTAAAAAGGTTATCAATTAATCCTTTTGGTGAATAGAATTATATCCATATAATATGACTAACTTTAATTTAATTTTGACTTTTCTTTTACATTCGATTAAGTCATAGAAAAACTATAGACTGCACAACAGTGGATCTAAAAGCAAGCCATAGCTTATATAACCAGAAAAAATAGGCTTGTAAACAAGTATTCTTGTAATAAGTGGTCATTGTTAGAGTTGCAAATCATGAACATACTGTTTATAAATTTTGCATTATTTTTTCCTAGAAAAATTTTAAGGATTTAAATAGAATTTTTTAAGTCTATCTGATTTCTTAATATAAAAATCAATTTCAATGGTTTCCTGTTCTATTTTTTTTTAAGCCTCATTGATCCAAATGCAAATATAGTAAAGGCCATCATTAAATACATCCCTGGACATTACAATTCAGGGATCACAAGGTAGGACCTGTTGATTACAAAGGCAACCGGAAGTTATCTGAGGGATCGCCAAAGCAGATTTCCTTTCCAAAAGTAGAGGCATCTCCTCCTGGTAATACTGCTCATCCATCTTTTCTACAGATGTCCCTCTAGTCCATTGTTTAGGATGACCTTGGCATACTCCTTTGCTGACGCATAAAGGACTCGGGGTCGAGCTGGATCTTCAAAATCAACGTGGAAGAAACCAAACCGCATGCTGTATCCCCTGCTTCACTCGAAGTTATCCAGAAGAGACAATGCACAATATATTTTAAGATTGACTTTATCAAATTGGATAGCTGACATTTATATTAAAAAAAAAGAGAGAGAGAGAGAGAGACTAAAGGAAAAATGACCATTTCTGAGAGTTTTATGAGCCTGCAGGCTAAATCATCAATGACCTGTGTGGGCATCTTTCTCCTGCAGGGGATCACAGTGGAAACAGGAAAACAACTTCTCAGTCTCTTTTCCCAATTTTCTGTTTTAATCAAGCAGGGGCTTCATTGAAGAAGTTAAAATACATATTATTATAATTATTTGGTTAGTTGTTCATTTTGACAGTTATTTATTCATTCATTTACTCAGTACACATCTTTCCAATATCTACTAATGTTCAGACACACACACACACATGCACGCAGTTTCTCCCTACTGCCTAGAATACATTCAGTAAAGAGACTGCCCAGTTTCGAAGGACAACTTCCAGATAATCCAGAAAGCCCACTGGTAAATTGAAAGAAGTAAA
>NW_011892192.1:5378-6356 GCF_000151845.1 Pteropus vampyrus
TTTATTTATTTTTTAGGCGAGATAACCCTTGGTTGACCTCACAGATTGCAAGGACCTTGTCAGCTTACAATTCCTTATTTTTTTTATTTTTTATGCCTACAGCCCCTGGTTTTCCTAGGTGGTCTCCCATCCAAGTACTAACCAGGCCCGACCCTGCTTAGCTTCCGAGATCAGATGGGTTTGGGCTTGTTCTGGGTGGCATGGCCATAGACTCACTTTCTTTCTTGACCCAGATTTGGAGGCAGAGTAAACACAAACTGACAGGAACTGTGGAAAAGCACAATGCACGCTGGGACAAAAATGACACCCATCACAGAGTCAGAGTTGGTGGTGGCCAGTGGGAAGGGTCTCAGTCAGCAGGTTGAATATAGGGATGCAAAAAGAAAAGTATCTAAGCCTTGCTAATATGTTTTAGCTTTAGTCGGGTTGTTCTAATTAAAGAACCTCATGCCAGTGTTATATCACGCAGACACACACACACACACATGGTCATGTTAGCAAAACTGAAAAGGTTGAGGTCACCATCTTCCACTAGATTGCCCTCATTTCTGAGAGAAACTGCAAGTTCAAGGGGTTCTGAAACCACTTTTAGTTTCAATGATTTCTATAAGTACCCAGAGAACTCACCGAAATTTGTTATTCACACAGTTACGGTTTATTTCATAGATAGATACAGATTAACATCAGCCAAAGGAAGGGACACATAGGGCAGAGTCTGATGGGTTCTAAACATGAAGCTTCCGTTGTCCTCTCCCGTAGGAGTCAGGAAAAGTTACCCACCCGGTAAGGACACGTGACAATATACACAGAGTAATGCTGACCAGGGAAGCTCATCTGAGCTTCAGTGTCCAGAGCTTTTACTGAGACTTCATTACACTGGCATGAATGATTGACTGCCAATGTGAATAAACTCAGTCTCCAGGTCAAGTGACACTGTGTGACCCAAAGCCCCCAGCCTCAATCACATGATTGGTCTTT
>NW_011892193.1:0-325 GCF_000151845.1 Pteropus vampyrus
GGCCGAAAGGCAACAAGTATAGATCGCATAAGGAAATGTTTGATTACAATTGTGACAAATGTGACCGAAGAGAAAAAAGAAGGGGTGGTGACTCTGCGTACTCGTGGTACGTGTGCCTTCACGTACTGAAGCAATCGGACCCAGTCTGGGGCTCGGAGGGGGTCGCGGCCACGCGTGCGCCCTGAGAGCCAGCAGGGCTGGGGCACGGGAAGGGCGAACGCAGGCGGGGGCAGAGGGGCCAGCACGGCAGAGGTCCAGGGCTGAAAGAAGCTCGCTGAGCTTCGGAAACCAAGGGACGGGCAGACGACACGAAGCAGAGGGAAGG
>NW_011892193.1:1290-2624 GCF_000151845.1 Pteropus vampyrus
GGCCGAAAGGCAACAAGTATAGATCGCATAAGGAAATGTTTGATTACAATTGTGACAAATGTGACCGAAGAGAAAAAAGAAGGGGTGGTGACTCTACGTACTCGTGGTACGTGTGCCTTCACGTACTGAAGCAATCGGACCCAGTCTGGGGCTCGGAGGGGGTCGCGGCCACGCGTGCACCCCGAGAGCCAGCAGGGCTGGGGCACGGGAAGGGCGAACGCAGGCGGGGGCAGAGGGGCCAGCACGGCAGAGGTCCAAGGCTGAAAGAAGCTCGCTGAGCTTCGGAAACCAAGGGACGGGCAGACGACACGAAGCAGAGGGAAGGCGAAGCGTCGTGAGAGAGTGCCGGAGAGGCGAGAAGGGACCCGACTGCCAGTTCTACAGTTTTAGAAGAAAATGACATCTATTTTATGCTGTAGCCGGAACCAGAGCCTCGGTCTCCAGAGGTCCAGTCCACCAGTGTCATCTGATGCGGCGACCCGCCTCTACTGAATGAGTCCGCCAGTGGCAAGTCGCTCCTTTGTGACTCACTTATCCCACATTGCCTTTTCTTTCACATGTTAACAGCTGTGAAATGGGGCTGCATCTTATAACCAATGTCATCTTACGATTAATTGGCAGATTTTTTTTCTGTGAGACATAAAGTAACGGTGCACCTTTTTAATCAGTGGCATCTTAGATTCAATTAAACATACTAGATGATTTTTTAAGTAAAATCTCCCCATGCTGAGTAGGTATTTGTTTAAAAACAGGCTGTAGTGGTACTTTCAAGAATAAAACTAGAAGGTTTCACCACCTATAAAGCGACTATCTACAGTGTGCTCTGACAGGATCCCTTAGGATTGAAATTGGTTTTATGGGCTAAGTCAAATTTCTTCTAAAAAGCTGGGTACATTCCTAAAATCACAAGATGCTGGCTGAAGATGTTCTGCAAGACATAACTATAAAGAAAAAACTTTCAGCAGTTGTCAGGAACAGTGAAAATCAGGACTCGCTAGCGGGGCGGGGGGAGAGCACAGAGGGAGCGGACGGCTCACTTCCACCGCCTTTCTCGGTTCTAACCGGCTGAGCATAACCACAAATACCTGACAGGCAGATGGGGATTAAAACGCGAGCGCCAGCAGAAGCTTGGTAGCATACAACGCCCACAAACTGTACTGGAGGATGCAGCTGAGGACTAAGGTCCAAACGGGGTTCCTCTGTCCTTCCTCCTGGCCTGAGGACAGCCAGATTCCCAGAGGAAGATTTAACAGAGTCACTCCGCCGGGGGAAGGCGGGGGTACCGGGCCAGGAACAGCGCAGATGAGGCTGGGACTGCCAGGGCCGGACCTCCC
>NW_011892193.1:3744-4151 GCF_000151845.1 Pteropus vampyrus
AGTTCTGCTCTATATCAGCCAATGCACCAATGAACCTCACTTTAAATATATTTTTGTGACTAATGCAAGTTTTTCTCTAGTCTACCTAACCTTTCATATCTTCGGTTACCTTTCTCAGTTATGTGACGAATAAATAACATAAAGGATGTAAAGTACTTTCTAAATAGTAAAGTTCTACATAACCTCAAAAATTTAAACAGAGATTACCATACGATCCAATACTGTCACTCCTAGATATATAACCCAGAGAAATGAAAACATGTTTGCACAACAACCTGTACATGGATGTTCACAGCAGTATTATTCACAATCGCCAAAAAGTAGAAGCAACTGAAATGTCTACCAATGGATGAATAAAATGTGGTATGTCCATACAATGGAATACTATTCAGCAACAAAAAGGAAGA
>NW_011892194.1:0-811 GCF_000151845.1 Pteropus vampyrus
ATTCTCTTTGAGCATGGAAAAAAGCATTTCACCTTTTCTCGAAAATGATGATCGCACCTCTTTCACGGGCCCCTTGTCAGATGTGACTACGATGACTTCCATAAAACACTGCTGTCTGTCCCTTCTCTGCATAGCCAGAGAGCCAAGAACGTCGCTTCTCCGACGGTTTCCACGCGGGCTCCCTCTGGAATTCTCCAGTGCGGCCGTCGGATGTTAAGAGAGAGTCTCGAACGTCTCAGGAGGGATTCAAAGATTATTTTGTGTCGCCCTCCTTCCAAGGAATCTCGAAAACTAATCTCTGGCGGGATTAGGGAGAGGCTAGATTTTATGAGCACTTGGCTTTCTCCAAACATTTCTGGTATTTTTTAAATGACCAACTAACTCTTCCCATGTTTGTTAAAAGTAAGCCGACGCTGAGTCCCATGCCTGACCCCTTCTTCTGTTCTTTAAAATTAGCCGCCAAGCAAGGCAGATGTCCCAGGAGGCAGACCACGTCCCACGTGCCTTTCTGGCGTGTAGCGCGAACCCCCCAGTCACGCCTCTCCCACCTTCTTCCCACTTCCTCACCCACGTGCGCCTCGCCGCAGCCGCGTGCCGACCCTCCCGAGCGCCCCTCTTAACCTTCCTCGGCACCAAGGGCACCTTGAGACCATTACATGTCATTTGTTCCTTTTATCCAAAATATATCATATCGTTATACTCTAGCCCTGAGTCACGTCTTCCAAAGTCTTTGTTTGCGAGATAACATTTACCTCCATGTGGTTATGTCCTATTTGTTTTATTCCCCATAATTTTAGTTTTGTGGATTTGT
>NW_011892194.1:4023-5647 GCF_000151845.1 Pteropus vampyrus
GAGATCCTTTCATCTCCTGAAGCATCACTCTGTTAACCGGGATTTACGGAGCCAGACACTGTGCCGAATACTGGGAATACGAGACATAGACCGCCCTCTCGTGCTCGAGAGCCCAGCGGGAGACACGGAGAAGAGTAAATAAAGCCAGTACCAATCGGCATGATAAGTGGGTCTGCTACTAACAGATAAAGGGTGCTGTGGGATGTCGCTGAAGAGTGTTGGGCGGGGGAGCAGTATGTGAGGGTGGCGTTTTCACAGAGCACTCCTGTAAGCCCTGTGGATCCCTGATGGGGACGTGGGCGACGGAGCTCTTGGGTGGCAGTTACTCAGATAAGAGATCATCGTGGCAGTAATGACCATGGCGATGGAGAAGGAGGGAAGAGAAGGGACCCGTGAGACAGTAATTGTAGAAACAACAGGAATTCATGTTAGGGGCGGGGAGTGTCCACCGTGACTCCTGGGTTCCGAGCTCTGGGAGCCGTGTCACTGGCGGGGCCATGTCCCGAGGTGGGGAAGGCTGGGACAAGACGCGGAGCATGATGGCGAGCTTCCTTTCAGGTCCGCGGGGTTTGAAGATGCCGTTGAAAGGAAGCCTGCGGTAAGCGGTCAGATGGAAGCGTCTAGAGCTCACAGGGAAAGGGTGGCGGGGCTGTTGCCCTGGCAGCCTCAGCACGTGGCTGGCCACTGAGGCTCTCTCTTCACTGGCCACGCTTTCGCTGCAAAGTTAGAGACAAGCCCCTCGCTGCTCACTCAAGTGTCAGCCCGACCTCCAGCCACGTCTCCGAACCTGTCCTTTCCCCACTTGCTCTCTGGACCCGCTGTGTTCCTGTCCGCTTCTGGGCTCCAAGGTCTGAAATGAGACGCGTGGTCCGAGATGAAAAGCAATGTGACCTAGGATCCTGTGCCCGAAACCATCTCGTCAGCTCACACAGACACGCACGTACTGTCTGTCGATAACACATCCCACATACTTGTTTTGAAAATGAAAATAATGCTCAAACCAGCAAACTTCCTTTCTTCCGTCCCTTCAGTCCCAGATATTTATGGCGACAGTCTCTGACACCGGAGTGATTAAGGGGGTGCAGATAGCCAGGCGTGTCGTTTTGGGGCTTACTGTAAATGACGCTCAGAGTCGTCTTCCGCTTTTCTTTTCCATCCGTTGAAAGATTTCTTATTATCAAGTGTCAGAAAACAAATGGGCCCTTGACTTATGTTTCATAATTTATGCACCTGATTTCCGGTATCCTTGACAGTTCCGTTATGCTTTCCACAGTTATTTACCCTTTTCTCCCCAGGACGTTAGGACAGCACGTTGGTATTTTTATTCATTCACCACAATGTGACTGAAGGTTCACAACGCACAGCTCACTTTACAAGGCGCTAGAGAAACAGCCGTTTACACAGCAGACAGGTGATGCTCCTGTGGAGAATACGTATTTCCAAAGAAGCAGATGTTACCTAAATAACTGTGCACGTGTTATTTCATTATGATTGTGGGATGTTTAGGGAAGAGAAACGGGGCAGCCAGATTAGCTTGGCGGTCCTGGAGGGGGTTTAGAAAAGGCTCCTCCAAAGAGGCGATACTTAGGCCAAGACCCGAAGGATGAATTACAGTTATCCAGGT
>NW_011892195.1:0-1668 GCF_000151845.1 Pteropus vampyrus
CTCCTTCCCTCTCTGGGCACCAGTTTCCTCTTCTGAATAATGGAGAATTGGGCTGAGGCCCTTCACATTCTAGCAGGAAACAAATCCAACCCGGAGATGCAAGTCCTGGTCACTACCAATTAAATCTCTCCTGGTGCTGAAACGTGCCTGTGATGGGTTCCAGGAGCACAAGCGTGAGCGAGATACAGACAAGGTCCCGGCTCTCACAGGCTTACATTCTAGTAAAGCAAGCTCTAAACAAGCACGTGCGTAGATGTGAAATACAGTATCAGGTAGGGAAAGTACCAAGAAGAAAAATTAAGTAAAAGGCTCAGTGATAGGAGAAGGGAATGATTTTAGAATACACGGTCGCTGAAGGCCTCTCTAAAACAGACCTGAATTAGATGAGGGAGCGAGCCATGGACAGGTCTGAGGGAAGGGTGTTTTAAAAGAGGAAACAGCCAGTGCAAAGATCCCGAGGCGGAGACCAATTTGACATGTGGGAAGCCCAGCGAGATGATTGCCGTGGCTGGAAGGAGGGTAGGCATGGAGGAGGGTGACCTCAGCCAGGTGGGAAGAGCAACTCAGCACAGAGGAGCTGAGCTTCTGTTGAGGATGGGAAGCTCTTGGAGGAATGAGAGCAGTGTCAGGACCCGCCGGATTTGCTTTTAGAGGATCCACTTCAACCACTGTGTAGAGAGTGGACTGTAGGGGCGTGCGTCAGCCTAGGTCCGGTCAGCAAAGCAGAAATCACTCTAGGTATTTCAGACAAGAGGAGTTTGATACAGGAAAGGAGACGAGAAGGGTGGAAGCTGCTACCACTCTTAGGGTGGAGCCATAATGGAAGGAGATGGTATTCCGATGCCCAGAGGCCAGAGTCACCTGCAGGTGCTAGAACCACAGAGCGGGGGCTTCCTGAAGGAGAGAGAGGCCACCTTCCACAGAGGTAGATTGACAGCCCTAGGCTGAGCATGAGAGGGAAAACACACTGCTTCTTCCTCCTTCCACACTCAGACGTGCTCCGTCTAGACTCTGGCCTTGCCTGCTCTAGGCCCCCTCCGGAGGCGCCCCCAGCACTTTCACAGCATAGCCTCCCGCCTCCAGCTGGCAGCTGCTAGGACCCAGGGGGCTGGTGCCAGGCCCTGCCCTTCCCTTGCCAGCTCTGTGTGTCTGTAAAGGGCAACATCAGAGTGACAGCCAGTACCATCTCCAGCAGGGGCTGAGTTGCTGGGGCAGACAGAGGAGAGAGCTGCAGCCTCAGTCTTGCGCCCCTTCCATGGGGCCACCCAAGTCCCCAAGAGGATGGTGGCCTGGGCAGCGGAGCCAGGGCCTGGGCAGCCCACGAGGTGAGGGGGTCAGAGGAGCGCGGGGCTGGCGGTGGCAGTGGGGGGAGAGTACTATTCCATCTCACTCTCTGCGTCCCAGCACAGGGTGAAGCCTGAACGCTCGGATGGCCAACGCCACAGGGCTGAACGCCGCAGAAGCCGCGGGCTCCATGGCGTTGATCCCGGCGGCTGTTGTGGAGGCCGCGGCACTGCTGGGCAACGGCGCGCTGCTGGCCGTGGTGCCGCGCACGCCAGGACTGCGCGACACACTCTACCTGGTGCACCTGTGCATCGTGGACCTGCTGGCGGCCGCCTCCATCATGCCGCTGGGTCTGGTGGCCGCGCCGCCTCTGGGGCTGGGCCG
>NW_011892195.1:4545-4858 GCF_000151845.1 Pteropus vampyrus
TGCCTTTCTCCAGCACCTAAGCTTGGTGACCTATGACCCCCGCCCCCCGCTTACCAGGCAGTGATGAGGTACTGAGCCAGGGCGATGGAGACTGGCGAACCAGTGATGGTCACGTGCCGCTCCCCAGCGCCCTCTGCTTGGTTCCCGATCTTGATATGCGCCCCTGACATCTGTCGGATCTCGCTGATCTTGCTGCCCTGGCGCCCGATCACGCAGCCAATCAGCTGGGGGAAGGGCGGAGTTCAGCCCCAGGCGAGGCCCAGACCCGGGGCTCCCCACCCACCCTCAAAACACCGCATGCCCTGCTCACGTC
>NW_011892195.1:4997-5655 GCF_000151845.1 Pteropus vampyrus
GGGGGGCAGTAGGCTGGGAAGCCCTAAAGGGTGGGGAGTGCATGAGTGACCCCCAAAGTGGGGGCACTAAGGATGCTCCCCGTATCCAAGCAGAGCTAGAGGGGGTGGAGCCCCCTACTCTGGGGCTGCTGCAGCTCCCAGAACCCTGGGCCAGAAACTGCCCCCACTCTGGGCTCAGGAATTCCCACAGATGGGGGCCGGGTGGGGGGTGCATCCATGCTTCTGGGCATTAGTGGCATTTGGGACCCCAGGCTGGAGTCTCCTCGGGCAGGTGGGGTGTGGAGGCAGCCCCTGCCGGCGGTCCTGCCTGCTGCCGCGCCTGTGCCTCAGCCGGCCTCAGTAGGGTGAGAATTTCTGCCGCTCAGCTTTCTTGCTCCCATTGGCCGCTGCCATCTTGGCAGTGTAGGCCGCCAAGCCCGGCGGTGGCCCTGGGGAGGCAGGTGGTAGAGCCAAGAAGGGCACAGGCTTGAGGCCGATGAAGTTGGAGAGGGAGATGGCGTAGGGTGTGCCCAGAAGGCCCGGGGGAGCCGTGGGCAGGGCCGTCAGGGGCGGTGAGAAGGGGGCAGGCAGGTCTGCGGGGGCCGAGCCGGGTGTCCCCCCAGAGGTAGACTTGGCTGTTTCTAGACTGGAGAGAGGGATATAGGGGGGAGATGAGGGG
>NW_011892196.1:0-1179 GCF_000151845.1 Pteropus vampyrus
ATAGCTCAGCATACTTTAATAAAATTGATTGAATTTATTTTATTTATTTATGAAAATAAAATTGATGAAAAGTAGAAATGCATAATGACTAATAATATATTTTCAATCCTCATATGCCATTGTAACTTCACAGATTGGGTTCTATATAAGCAGCCTGATTCCATCACCTATCGTAATGAATCTAACCCAAAGCTCAGTAGCCCAGAGAAAAAATTTGGGAGTCTGGCCTAAACTTTCTTATAATATGATAGTTGGGATCCAAGAGCAAAAGCAGAATGTTTCCATTCAGACAAAACAAACTCTAACCGAGAACTGAGTCAACCTCCTGCTTAGAAGAGTGAGATTAATGCTTGGATACCTTTCTATTATTTATTTGACTTTGGGCCACTTTAAACCTGAGTCTAGATTTCTTCATTTGTAAAATGGTTGATGCTTACCTTTGAGTGATATGAACAATTAGAAATTATATATTTAAAAACCTTGGATGATCCTGAGAATATTATATTCTATAGAATATTATTTATTCTATAATCCTAGAATATATTAGAATAAATTATTACTCTAACAATAGAATGGTACTATTACTATTATATATAGTCTCTAATGTCAAGATGCATTAATTCAGTAAATATTTACTGAGTACCTCCTACCTACTAGGTGCTAACTTCTGGAGATTGACCAATGAACAAAACATAAAAATCTCTGCTCTCTTAGAGCTTATGAACTTGCAGGAATGGGGTGCAGACAATATTTAAGTGAATGATAAATACATAATAATAATAATATATAAAAACATCAAGGTTGTCATGTGACAATACATTTTATAAGAAAAAAATAAATCAGGAAAGGAGACTATAGAGTCCTTAGTGAGAAAAATGTACTAAATTTTAAATGAAATGTTAAGAGAAGAACTCACAGAGATGTTTGCTAACATTAAAATATATTCGTTTATTCATTTGTTCATTCATACTTTTCTACTTTTTTGAAAAAATATTAACTTCAGAATAGGTGAAAGAATAATAATAGAATGAATATTCTCACAATTTTTACGTAGAATTCTCGATTTTTAACATTTTGGCACATATGCTTTCTCTTTCTCTTGGCTGAACTATTTGGAAAAAAGTTACAGAGAGTAGGACACTTAAATTTTTAATCATCAAGCAAATACCTCCTAAGGAT
>NW_011892196.1:2199-3414 GCF_000151845.1 Pteropus vampyrus
AAATTATTAGCATGTCAGCAATTTAATGTCTATAGCTTCATTACATTTTTCAAAATTTATTTTTATTTTATTTTATATTAATTTTAGGTATATTGTACAATGGTTAGACATTTACATAATTTATGAAATGATCCCCATGGTTACTGTATTACCTACCTGGCAGTACACCGAGCCATTACAATGCTATAGACTATATTTTTTTATGCTGTACTTCACTTCCCAGTGACTGTTTTGTAACTCCTAATTTGTACTTCTTAATCCCTTCACCTTTTTGACTGATTGGTTCTCTGTATCTATGAATTTGTTCTCTGTATCTATGAGTTTGTTTTCATTTTGTTTCTTTATTCTGTTCCTTAAATTCCACATATAGTGAACACTTAGCATAATATCCTCTAGGTCCATTCATTTCACTGCAAATGATAAGATCTCAAATATTTTTTTTTTTACCACTGAATAATATTTCATAAACTGTATATATGTATATGTAGCATAACTTCTTTATCCAGTCATCTATTGATGGGTACTTAAGTTGCTTCCATATCTTGGCTATTGTCAATAGCGCTGCAGTGAAGAATTTTCTTTTGTAATGTCTTTGGGAATCAGAGTAATGGTGGCCTCATAAAATGAGTTTGAGAACCTTCCTTTCTCTTGAATTTTTTGGACTAATCTGAGAAGAATAGGGGATTATTATTCTTTGAATGTTTGCTAAAATTCACCTGTGAAGACATCTGGTCCAGAACTTTGGTTTATTGAAAGTTTTTTGATTACTGATTCAATTTTGTTAGTAGTAATCAGTTGGTTCAGATTTTCTGTTTCTTCTCGACTCAGTCTTGGAAGATTGTGTTTCTAGGAATTTATTCTTTTTTTTTTTTCTTCCAGATGGTCCAATTTGTTGGCATACAATTGCTCATAGTATTTTCTTTGTATTCCTCTGGAGTCGGTTGTCACTTCACGTTCATTTCTGATTTTATTTATTTGGGTCTTCTCTCTTTTTTTGATGAGTCTGGTTAAAGGTTTATCAATTTTGTTTATTTTTTCAAGGAACCAAATCTTGGTTTCACTAATTTTGTATTTTTTTTAGACTATATTTCATTTATTTCCACTCTTTATTATTTTCTTCTACTCACTTTGGGCTTTATTTGATGTTCTTTTTTTCTAGTTCTTTTAACTCTAAGGTTAGGTTGTTTATTTGAAATTTTTCTTGTTTCATGAGGT
>NW_011892197.1:0-1202 GCF_000151845.1 Pteropus vampyrus
CCAAAGGCAGCCAAGCCCACGTGTAAGGATCCGGGCCAGGCCAGCAGTCATGGAGGAGGCCCCTGGCCACACGGGCCACCAGAGAGGTGTGTCCCAGGTTCTCCCACTGACCCAGCCCTCCCTGGCCAGCCCCCTGGGCTCTTGGCCATGACGAGAAGGGATAAAACACAGAAGCCACGGGACCCCTGTCTCCCGCCACGTGCAAGCACCCACACCTGGGGAAGCGTCACCGCCACACAGCCCTCAGGCCAGAGAGCCAAGAGGGCGTTCGTGGGCTAGGTGTGGCGGGACGGACCCTCAGGGCCAGGGGGGTGGTGCCCGGGCTCAGAGTGGCTGTGCTGCCATGGGGGCCCCAGCTTGGCTTCTGGCCAGCCTGGGGGAGCCGCCCCGCATTTGGAATCTCACTTTGGGACGATCTGTGTGTACTTCCTGCCGCGGCCTTTGCGGGGCCTGACACGTTCCCGCTGGATCGCGGAGCAGAGAGCCCGTGGGAGGCCGAACGATGACCGAATATGGAGCTGGGAGACGTCTGTGACCGAGACCCCGGAGCTGGAATCCCAGCCCTGCTGCCGGCCGCGTGGTGACCGGGACCAGTCACTTCATCTTTCTGGTCCACAAAGTGGAGAGAATGACACAGGGATCCGCAGGCTGCTCTCCCTCCCCGTGGCTCTGCCGCCCACGAGTCTTCAGAATGGAGGTTGGGGGCGCTGAGTCCGCTGACTTGGCTCCCGGGCCCTCGGGGGAGCCCGACGTGCTAACACGAGTGCAGCGAGGGCCCGGAACACTCCGCCTGCAGACGGAGGGCGTGGGGGAGGGAGAACAGGGAGGACAGCGGATAACAGGAAGTGATCCTCAACCAGCCATCTCACGCTTCTTTTTCGCATTTATGTTTTCTAAGAGATCCCCAACATAAAGCCGTTCTCTTATTTTATTACTCATAATGTGTACGTTATAGTTATAACATACCATAGCTGTAATCATAACGCCACTTATCAAATGCCTACTATGCACTGCGAAACTCTCAAAGTGGCTCTTAAACTCTGGCTTCACAACTGGGAAAGCCTTGGCTGTGACCATGCCCCTAACCACAGGCCACGCCCCCAACCACGGGCCACATCTCCAACCACGGGCCACACCCCCAACCACGGGCCACATCTCCAACCACAAGCCACACCCCCAACCACGGGCCACGCCCCAACCAC
>NW_011892197.1:4092-4603 GCF_000151845.1 Pteropus vampyrus
GCAAAGGGACTGCCACAGGCCAGCGGGCGGCCCACCGCTGGCCAGGTCGCCGGGCACACAGTACAGAATGTGCTGACACCCATCTCGGATGCTGATGCACCTGGTCTGGGAGGGGCCTGGGTGGGCGGTGGGGACGGGGTGCCGAGTGTCCTGCGTCCCAGCCCAGCCTGGGCCTCGGTTTCCACATCCGTGAAGTGAGCACAACCCAGATGCGGCCGTGGCCAGGCACTTGGACGCGGGGAAGCCGCGGCTCTGCTCTCGTCCGCCTCTCGTTCCTGGCAGCATGAGAGCGTGGCTGGCTGTCGCCACCGCCCCCCCTTCCACAGCCTGGGCCTCCGCACGGGGCCAGCGCACAGTAGGTGCTCACCAAATGAGCCGTCCTGGGGGCCGTGGGAGTTCAGACTCCCGTTCCTCATGAGGGGCTGGTGGGGCGCCCCGCCCCCTTTGGGTGGCCAGTCTGACGTGGCCAGCGGGATAACACGACACTGAAGACGCAGGACCAGTGTCCACA
>NW_011892197.1:8023-9005 GCF_000151845.1 Pteropus vampyrus
GCCAGCTGCGGGCCGCCCCGCCCCCACCACGGGCCCTCCCGACGCTGGCCCCATCATGGCGGGGCCTGGGGACCCCTGGAGAGACTAAGAGATTCCCCACCTCCAGGGGACCTTGGGTCCAACCTGTGATGAGGAGCCGGGAAGACACTGCGGGGCCTCGGGGGTGGGGGCACAGTGAACGACTGTTGGGGGGGAGGAGCCTCATGGTTTGTCATTGCCACGCCAGGACAAAGGGACGCTCGTCCAAGCCACGCCAAGACTCCTGTCCCATCGTCCACTTGCTGGCCTCAGTTTCCTCATCTCAAATAGCTCAGTCCCCCCACCCCGCCGGCTCCCCCATAAGAACCAGTGGCTTCAATGGAGCATCTACTATGTGTCCCCACTGTCCCCACAACACCCCAAGACCCTGGGCTGTCATTCACCCCATTTTCAGATGAGGAAACGCAAGTGACCGCTCCAGGCCACGCAGGTAGCTGGCCTGCTGATCCGCAGGAAGGGGATCAGCACAAAGGGAGGGGGAGCTGCTGGGGGACCCCCCATGGGCTGCGCCAGGCCGCCCCCCACTCACGCCCAGGCTGTGTCTCCAACTCTCTCCCAGAGGACTGGACTCAGGGGCTCGGGCTGCACCCCCTTACCTCCCGCCCCAAACGCTTGCTGCTCCTCTGGGCTGCCTGGGTCCCCAGGCAGGTGGGCGCTTAGCCCGCAGAGCCCCCAACACACCCCCACACACCCCTGGGCGATTTGCCGCCACCTCCAGGGCCGCATGGAATGCGAATGCCAAGATCAAGGGTGGGGTCACTTTGTCTCAGCTGGGAGGCTCCGGGCCTGAGGCTGGGGTCTGCTCCTGAGAGGCCCACCAGGTGGCCACCCCCTTACAAATACACACAAAGGCACAGTGACCCTAGGCTGACCCTGGCGCAGCCTAGAGAGTAGGGGATCCCCGCAGGGCTCCCCACACACATCACTGGCCGGCTCCACCTCA
>NW_011892198.1:0-4121 GCF_000151845.1 Pteropus vampyrus
TGAATGTAGGCATACCGACTTTTGCTTTCCTTTTGTTTTTCAAATTTGTTTACTTTCTTCTCATTATCATTGTCTTAGTCAATGATCAGGATTTAAACATTCCACAGCTATGTTATGCCTCCTTGCTCCACTTCCTATGATCATCTTCTAATCTATTGTGACATAATTCTCCCTGGAGCTTTGCCATTATACCCAATGGCCTTTTTACCAGATAAATTTATAAGTTTTAAGGCTCTCTACCAATTGATCCCAGAAGTCCATTCTATCTACCTAAACTTTAATTATTACCTGCTTATGCAGAACTCATAGATGCAATGAAGAGAGAAAAATGCATAGATATGCCATAATAATAAATTCAAGTGACAAGTACAACAGAGATAAAGTAATAATTTAGGGTTTATTTCTTCTATGAACGCTTCCCAGCTTCCCAGGGTAGTTTGTTACTTCTTCCCCTATGCCATGTATCATTCATGTATCTAATATAAATACATATTACTCCATGTTGAATTATTTAACTATGCATTGCCTCTAGCTCCCTCCTCATTTATAGATTCAAAAAACATTCTATGTGTAGCCACTATGCACAAAGCACATCTCTGAACCCTGTTGATAGTCACTGAGCTCCCTAAGAGTAAAGACCACATCATATTCATTTTCATACTATCAATGTCAACAAAATACAAAGAAGATCAGTGAACGTTGAAGAAATGAGCCAATGGAGTAAGAGAATGTATGACCAGAATGGCAAATCTACTTATTATATCTTCAACATTTTGCTATATTCTACTTTTGAAATTTGAAGATTGCTATTTTCCTAAAATGGAAAATAAATTTGGTTACATGAGAACTGATTTGAAGAGCACCACCTGGCCCTTAATTAGCTCATCCTATAATGTGTTATAAGACTTAAATTTCCCATCATAAAACTTATCCTTAGAAAGAAATTACAAAATAATGCAAGCATGAAATTTGAGTTGAACACTTCAAAATATACAGAGAAAACAAGTCTCCCTTTCTCATAATCTTTTCTTCTGTCCCCAATGTATTTATAAGTTTGGTAGGTATTCTACTAGATCTCTCATTCCCTATGTATTTCCCATGTACTTCCTATTTGGAGGGATTAGGACATTGTCTCTGCAAGGATGCTCTTAGAGGCTTACCCAAGGCCACTAGTTAGGATAAAGGCAGACATTTCTATCCCAACCTTTTAAGCCAAGTTATAACCAAGTTTCTTAAAATAAGAAGATAAAGTGGGGCTTCAATAAGATGCAGCAAAACTCATCTCTAGTCAAGATTTTTTTCTTTTCCTTGTCACATACTCGTTAATGGGAAATTGTTATAATCAAAACAAGCACTTTTATGTTCTAATGAGCTCTAAAATAAGAATCCATTTTACCTTGTAAGCATATTATTCCAACATTTGTTTTAAACCCCTTGTTGTTATATTTATTTTCTGTAAGCAATTTAAAACTGCTTGAAGGTAATATCTAAGAGATCTAAATAAAAGAATAATTTATCCAAACTCTCCCATATTCTAAATATTAATCATAAAAATTACTTCGGACAAATCAGAGGCCTATAATGTAGTACAGTGTCAAAAATGTCCAAATAAGTGTTAGATATCGTAGATTTTAGCCCTAGTTCTCCCATGTGGGCAAGCTATAAATCCTCCTGAGCCTCGGTTTATTTTTTAGCTCTAAATAGAGGAGATATCCATTCAGCATGCATTCATTTATGCAACAAATAGTCATTGAACATCGACTTTGTACCAGGAACTAATCTGGACACTGGGAAGCAGTGATCAAATCAGACTAAATCCCCTCCCTTTATTAACTGTTCACTCTAGGAGGGTAACAGACAATAAATTAAGTGATAGGTAGAGGTACCACTGTACATAAGCACAATCCTATGTGCTGGCGAGGATACAGAACACTGAGAACTCTCAGACATTGCTGGTGCAAATATAAAATGGTACAATTACACTGGCAGTTTCTTATAAAGTTAAAATATACACTTTTCATATAAATCAGAAATCTTGTTTCTAGGTATTTACCCTGGAGAAAATGAAAGCATAGTCCCAATAAAGACCTGCATGTGAAGCAATATAGTCCCAAAGTAGAAACAACCCAAATTCTATCAACCTGTGACCCATACAGTAGAATACTACACAACAATAAAAAGGAATAAATTGATACATGCAACAAAATGAGTAAATTTCAAAAGCATATTGGTAAACGAAAGAATCCAGGCACAAAACGCTACCTAATCTATAATTTCATTTATGTGGAAGTCTGAAAACAACAAAACTTTAGAGACAGAAATCATATCAGTGATTGTCAGGGGTTTAGGTTGGAGTGAGAGATTGCAAAGAGGCATGAGGAAATGTTCTGGGAAATGTTTATATGTCAGTTATTATGTTATTCATTTGTCAAAACTCATTAAAAGAGATACTTAAAAGAGGTATATTTTGTATGTAAATGGTACTTCAATAAATCTTACTTTAAGAAAAGACAAATGGTGTAATATTTTAGGTAGGAAAGGAAGAAAGAGAGAAGAAGTCGAAATTGTAGATAGAAATTTTAGATAGAATCACTTCAAGGAGGCGATTTTGAAGAAAATAAAGGAGCAAACCACATAGATATTTGGAGAAGGGCATTCCAGGAAAAAAGAATAGCAAGTGTGAAGGCTGAGGGGCAAAAACATGCAAAGTGTGTTTAAGGAATGGCGAGATCAGTATGGCTATAGCAGAGGAATGAGATACTAGAAGAGATAGGAGAGGCACTGGGAAATAGATCACCCAACACCTTGATGGTAATGGGAAGTAATCAGGGCTTTGAGAAGCAGTGTGACAAGCTCTAACTTGAGTGTTAAGAGAATAATTCTGTCCACTTCATAGAGAACAGTCAGTGGAAGAGCAAGGATAAAATTAGGGATACCAGTTGGAAGGCAATTGTAATAATCTAGACAAGAAATTATGAAGGTAAAGAAGGTGATTAGTAGGGTTTAAATTCTACATAAAGAGCCATTAGATTTGCTGTGAAGTATGGACATGTGAGAGAGTAGCCAAGAATAAATCCATCTTTTTTTTTCATCTGAACAGCTAAAAAGATGGAATTGCCATGAACAGGGGGCAAGACAAGAGAGTTTGCTCTTATAAATCTAAACATAAATAGGTCTAAACTATAAGAGTTACTCAGTATATTAGTTTGCTAGGGCTACTATACCAAAATGACACAGACTGGGTGGCTTAAACAACAAAAATTTATTTCCTCACAGTTCTGGAGGCTGGAAGTCTGAGATTCAAGTGCCAGCAGGGTTAATTTCCTCTGAGGCCTCTCTCTTTGGCTTGCAGATGGCCACTCTGTTACTGTGACCTCACAAGGTCCTTTCAATGTGCATGTGCATCTTGGTGTCTCTTTGTGTGTCCAAATTTCCTCTTCTTATAAGGATACCAGTAACATTTGATTAGGACCCACCCACATGACCTTATTTAACCTTAATGATCTCTTTAAAGTCTTATCTCCAAATATAATCACATTCCATGGTACTGAGGGTTAAGGCTTACACATGCAAATTTTGAGGGTACATAATTCAACCTAAAATGCCAAGTGATATGATTTCAGAGTGACTAGAACCATCCCACCTATCCCTAAAATCTGCTTTTATAATTGAAAAAAAAAAAAAATCCACCACGGGTGCTTCATTCTTTTAAATATCAAAATGAGCATTTTTTTGGAAGAAATAAAATTAGCCTCCTAGTAATTATCTCTAAAGCAAGTTCTTATAGATTGTGAAGGCACCAGGTACCTATGTAATAAAGAGATGAGCAACATAGTAGAGTGAGTAGAAGAAGCCTGGACACAAACTTCACTGAGATTAGCAATGAGCTCATTTATAGAATATATCTTGTTGCTCTTCACATAATATTTAGACAGTCTTGCAGATAGAGTATTTATAAAGATAGTTTTTTGGGTGGTATATGAAAACTGAGTTATATATACTTCTTCACTTGATGTTTCCTGTTTGTTAAACAATAAATGTAAAGTGCATAAGCTGAACACCTTATATTACAAGAACTGAATTTACAAATAAAAAAAGCATGCTAAGCTAACTGAATTTGG
>NW_011892198.1:5261-10807 GCF_000151845.1 Pteropus vampyrus
GAATCTATAGTTATAAGGAAGGAAAATAGTAGCTAAAGGTGGATCTGAGAAGCAACATTATTGAAAGACACTTACTTAACAAAGGCTTACTGGTATCTACTAATCCCTGGCTCTCTGGAGGCAGAAAGATGAAGAGACATTAATTTTGTACACAAAAGACTCATAATCCATTAGAAACAGTGAGAATAAGACAGATAAATAATAAATTTATACTAAATACTATTGCTACTGAAGATAAGACTATTATTAAAATAAGAATTTAGTTCAAAAGGAAGAAGAGAAAACAAAGTAAGTGTTTGGATTAAGAATTAACAATGAGATGGATTATCGGACGTTTATTTATTGAATAATACTTATTGAGTGCGTACTATTATATTTATTTGATTCAAAGATGTCGGATAATCTACTTTCTTAATATCAGCTTTTTAAAAGAGGAAAAACCCTATGTTAAATGTGCATATCATTTGTAAGAAGCATTTTTTCAGATGTGTAAAAATGCGAAGAAACATGTTCATTTTATGATGTGTGCCAAGCATTTTGCTGGTACAGAGGGTACAAAGGTGTGCCTGCCTAATAGTCATGGACCTAGCATTACAAAGATTAATCTAGTAGAGTTACACACATGGTACACAAATAAATATATAAAAATACAATTATAAAGTTATGTTGCAAGCAATTCACAATAAATTTAGTTGTGTATACGCAGTAAAAAAGTCGATTTAAAAAAGGCACAGGGTTTTCTTTAAATCTGAGTTTGATTCTTTATCTTTTGACTAGTGACTGCTAAAAGGTCAATGAGCTATAACTTCCTTTCCATCTTCTTTCTTCCCATATCTCTGATCACCTTTCGGAGTTCTGCTATAGGTTGCAATCCTGCTACTATTCGTTCTTCCAGATGACTTCACCACGTTGGTACCCTGTCTAAATTTCAGTCAGAACTCATTTTATGAATCCAGTTTATATATTTCTACCCCATATTAAGATTCTCATAACATCTCAAGTTTATTCAAAACCTCTAGCTGAAATCTTTAAAAGTACTGTTAAAGATACTGTAAAAGAGCACAATTGTCTTGTCAAACAAGATGGGTCAGGTGATGTCAATTATTTTACAAGTCTGGTTCATCAATATGCATTAAATATTACTATATTGTATAGTATGATGATGGGACTACAGGGGATAAAATTGTTACATGTGTTCTACTTTAAAGGAGGCTCAAATTTAGTTGAGGAGATGAGAAAAAAAATTCATCTACGAATATAAAGTCAGTAAATAACATTTATCCAGAACAGATCACTGTCTAGGGTTATGTAGAGAGGGCTGGGGTCTGGAAAAATCAACAAGAAGATGCGGTGGGTGGGACCTAGTAGTAAGATCATATTTTCTAACAGTTTAGTAATCATTCGATATCATTCAATTCCAGTTGGCTAATATATTGGAAACTGAAGTAATAGTCAGAGCCTGCTCATTGCTTCGACCCAACCAACTGCAAAGAGTTAATACAACACTAATCTTCCTTTAGCTAGCCGTCTTTGAGTGTTTTAGAATATTACAATATATTGAAGGAACATTTCATCTTACATAACCAGAACGCTTTATTCTATTTTTACTATTTCTTAAAATCAAAGCAACCTAGAAAAAGTTATTTCCACAGACTCATTACTTATTACTATCTTGACAAATTCAGCTTGATCATCTGGTGTAATGTGTATATTCTTGAAACTAAATTGATTATCTTGACACTTGCTCTTGGCACAATGAAAGAAAAGCTTAGAGCTTCAAATATAAGGTCTACGTATTACCACATTATAAGAATATGATGCCAGAAGAACTAGGAGAGTCTTAAAGAAATCAAAGGCATTTTGTGATTGGGTTGGTAAAACTATAAATTTAAGGAAATCTGAATATAGGAGACCCAATTATAAAGAATATTTGAAATGTATATTTCCTAAATATGATGCCTCTTTTTCAGTATCTTACATCTAAGCAAAATACATGTGAACATAGGCATGTTAAGTTTGCAAAGGTTGCAATCTCATTTATACTGCATCCGAACTATGACAATTTTGAAGAATTTGTCTCGTAAAAACTGTGAAAGCATAAGGCCAGCAACATCAGTAGAAAACTTTAAGCAAGCGTGAATATAATGATACTTACAACTGATTAGGTCACAGTGACAAGAACAATAAAACCACCAGAAGTGTCACGTGAATTTCATGAAACAAAAAAATGTTCTGTGCAACAGTGTGAAATTATATAATTCATTAATCTCATTACTGTCATTGAGATAAAGCCATTACTGTTAACAATAACTTTTATTTAATTTTTGTAATGCACATGACTGAAAATATGCTAATAAATATGTGCATTGTATGCATAGCAAAAAAGATTGGTTTTGTTTTGCCAAAGAGCAAATAATGGCAATATATTGTACACAACATAAGTGGTACAAGAAACTAATGAATCGTGCTATGAAACTAAACAGAAGACAGCGCAGTAACCACATTTCCCAGGGAGATTTATTCTCCGTGTTTCTCTTACACACATTTCAGGGCCAGGTGACACAAAAACCTCACTACCCATCGGGATGAACCAGTCTTGCCATCCCTCCTACTTCCCTAATTTGGGTTAAGAAGTGCACTAGGGAAATGGTAAACAGTGATTAGCATGCATTCCTGCTCAGCCTTCAAATAATTAGGTATCATGCTGTAATAACGCATAACTTTAACTTAAACTGGTAGGGATCTTTTCTTAAAAAGCAGAGATGAAAACATTAAGGAAGTCAGAACCTGTTTCACTCTCCTCTTGATTATCATGACAGGCAGGAATCATGGGCAAATCAAGCTGTTTTGTTCTCAAATTATCCTCTGAGAATTTGTCTTACTAAACCCCACAATTGTATTGATCTCATCACTTTTTGGCTACTGGAAAGAAGGTCCCAATCTCATATTTACCCATTCTGTCTCCATTATCTCTAATATCTCTTTCCTCTGCCTCTATGTCCTCATTTATAACACGCACAGCTCTTTTCTATCACAAATCATCATTCTCGTGATCTCATCATCCTCTCCAGCAGGCACTGTTTTCCATTTTCTTTGACACCAAAGTGGCCTACGCATATTTTCTCTATTTCTTTACCACCTACTCCTTTCTTAATTTTTTGCAAACTGACTTCTAGTCTTGCCTCTCCTCCCGACCCATCTTAAAGTTAACAATGATCTCTTTTCCTTATACTGTTTGATCATTATACCAGGTCTCTCTAAAGATTTCTTGATATAATCTTGCCCTTGCCTTCTATAATCTGATATTATTCATGTTTTTCTCCTTTTCTGATGCCTCTTTCTTATTTTTTTTTATCTATTCATTACATTTTTTTTTTTCATTCGTCTACCTTCAAGCTGTGATCATTATCCAAGGCTCAATCCTTGCTTCTCTTGTCTTTTTCCTTTCTAAAATAGGGAATTTTAAACTGTGTTTCTCAGTCTGGAGTACCTAAGAAGCTGCCACTGAGAATTCAGGGAATAGCTGGAACGGTGGAAGAGTGGTTCTCCTCACCACTTCAAACAGAATAGTTCAGCTTTGACCTGTTTTTTTTCTGGTCCCACATTGTTTCTTTTTGGAGAGCTATCAATTGTATTCATCAGTGTACTGAAAATTACCTCAGAGTCTAATTTCTTATTTACCACTGTTTATATGACTTTGGACAAATATTTTAAAGCATTAATGAATTTCTTGTATCCAGGCTTGTGCCATTCCCTCCATCTGAACCACTCTCCTACTCTATTTCTCAGCACCTCCTTGATGTCTACTGATGTTTTGGTCTTCTATGTCACTCCCTCCAGGAAGTCTTCTCTGAACCTAAAGTCTTCTCTGCTCTTCTGATGTGGTACCGTGACATTCTGCATCAATCCCTAACACAGTACTTATTTCATGTTCTCTGTTTGTTTACATTCCCTATTAAACTGGAAGTTCACTGAGAACGGAATATTATTTGTGATATCCCCGGCACCTAGCATAGTGTTTAGCATGTAGTAGGTTTGAAAATCCAAGCAGAGACAAGTATAAATCCCAGTGAGGATATCCAAATTAGAGAACACTGCTCATTTTTCAACTCAAGATATGTGAAAAGGCAAATATCACTGTAATCCCTCATTCTGATTAAACTGCTCTTCCCATCTGCCTGCTTTCTGAATGTCCCTGACACCTCCTTTATCCCCTTCTCAACCTTATTCACGACACCCTCATTATTTGCTTTTGTTTCTTGTCCAAAAATAGAGGTGTACTGTTTAAAGCTATCTCTAAAGACCAAGAAAAAGTCAAGTACTAAAAATCACGTTATTTTCAACACTGTGTCATTATATCAATCTTAACAAAATTATAACATTGCACTATTTTGGTCTAATTCCAACAATTTCAACTTCTTCTAATAATAAAGATAATAAATCTTGAAAGGATTTGAGGCCATATCTAAGCAGTTTATATGAGCACTGCTGTTGATACCAGAGATTATAACTGCCTCATAAAGAACATACTGCTTCAAATATTTGCTGTATAAAAATCTATATGTTAGTGCAACAAAAAAATCCTAAAATTAAATCAAAGAAAAGAGTAATGTAATGTTCACATATACTCTGCCGACATAGCCTTAGAGAAATTCCAAACTGCTGGCATACTAAAACTAGAAAGAGCAATAGGTCCAATCCCATCTTTAATACTAAAGTGTAATATCAACTTGAGTAGGCAATTTCTGAATAGTTCCATTGTAAATGTACGTTCTGAAAGCAATATTACATTTCAATTCCATGATTTTTGTTTATGTTTTTATCATATTTTCAAGCATCAAGCTAATACGATTTAGACCCAGTGAATCTATTTTATCTCATTGCTCTAAATCTGAAACCTTATATTTTCACTGTTTCTTTGTATTATTGTAAATTAGAAAGGCCCTAAAAGACCAAAATCATATATCTTTTATAAAAACAAAATCTCTCTGTACAGTAAAGTTGATCTTGGTCCACTATTTACTTAATAGGAAATTCCCGACAAATAGAACTCCAAAAAGATATTCCTGACAGAGATTTGTTATGTTAAGAATTCATGTATCAGATGAGTGGCTGATTAAATGACTTAAAATCCTCTTCAGCTGAGAGTCCAGGATTTAGGTCATGAATCAATTTAAGGCACTCTAGCTGCCGAGTAAGTCCCTCATATTTCTTATAACAATAGCAATATTTGTAAAAAGAAAGGCCTCACAGCCAACAGTGGGAAATAAATGGTACTTACGAGTATTGTGTCAGCAGTTCCAAATCATTGTGCATGTTGATTGGATATGCTTCACTGAGTTCAAACAACTTCTCTAGGGCTTCATAAATGAAAATGATGCAAATAAGAGAAGCAAAAGCTTCTTCAGTAAATCGGGTGATATAGCAGACAAGGGAGCTTGCATCAGTGGCCACAAGTATGATACACAGGGTTGCAGTCCAAAGTCCAATACTAGCTCTTAAAGACAGGTATGACAGCCCATATTCTCTAGGAGGAGAAAAAAAAA
>NW_011892199.1:0-700 GCF_000151845.1 Pteropus vampyrus
TGAAGTAGGACTATGGGGCGGGGGACAGCCACTCCTAGGGGACGTGTGCGGTTCGTGTGAGCAAGGTCATGGCCAAGGAAGCGAGGGAGCCTCCAAAAGGAGCACTCCGCCCAGGTCGCCCGGGGACCAAGCAGGGCTCCCGCTGATGCTCACTGACCCTTGCCTGGTCCCTTTCTCCAGGTCCCCGTCCCCGAACCTGTCCCTCTGAAGCCCCGCCTTGTTACTGTCTTTAGTAGCACCCCCAAGGCTTAGCCGTGTGACATCAGATACTAGGGGTTACCTCTTTGTCTCAATTCCTTGAATGGAAAAATTGGGACTAGTGGTAACTTTCCATCTCGCCCTGCCAGCCGGAATGCCTCCCCCCACCCTCAGGGGGGCCCTAGGTCACTGCATGGACTCTGGGAGTGTCTGGGATTATGCAAAATCTATTCGGGGTGTGTCGTTTCCTGGGGAAAGCGTCCCACACCTTTCACTAGCTGCCTCCGCGGTGGTGCTCACTTAGCCTGGCAGGGCCTGGTGGTACCAGGGGAACCTCAGACCCGCCCTCTGACAAGAAGGGGTCCAGACCCCCGCTCTGCCGCTTACAATCTGGGGGTCTTGTACTGGAGGCTCATTTCCTGTCCGTCAGACAACAGGAACATCTGAGCTGCCTCAGGAAAAGGCCTTCGCTTCAGGAGCTGCCTGGCCCTGGTCTTGTCCT
>NW_011892199.1:2685-3583 GCF_000151845.1 Pteropus vampyrus
AAAAAAAAGAAGAGTGGCTTCATGTCCGACGAGAAAGGGACACCGCCTTAGCGGTCTGATTCCCAGGGGAAAGTCACGAGAGTCTGCAAAGGCAGCGTCCACAAGCTGGGGGACTGTCCCAGAGCTGAGACCTCCCCAGTCGCAGGTCTGAGGGGGCGCAGGGTGGGGCCCCCTCTCCTTCCAGCACCCCGAGGCCAACGGCACCCTGGCCTGGCTGCTCCAGGAGGGGTCCCCAGACCAGACGAGGCTCCTCGGGCACAGCTCCCACCTCGCGGCCTTCGCTGTGGCCCCCCTCTTCAGAAACCAGTGTGGGAACAGAAGGGACTGACAGCGGACCGGTCTGCAGGGAAGCTGACCGCTCCCCTCCCCCTGTACCTGGCAATGACCGGCCCAGCCCACAGCAGCTCCGCCCCGACCCGTATCTCCCGGGTTCTGACGGGGCCCCACGCAACTGAGCCCATCTTCAGTGAAAAAGAAACCCTCAGGCCACAAAGTGAAACTGACCAAGATTTGAGTGGCAAGAAGGGCGTCTTTTTCTTTTTTTTTTTTAATTTTGTACATCCCAAGTCATAAAGGGAAATGAACAGTCTCCCATGTTTTCTTTTCTGTCATTACTCAGAAAGAAATATTTTGCAAAATTTAGGATAAAATATCAAATTGTTTATCCCAAATAATCTTGGTTCCAATCTGTTTCGCAAAGGAAGATGTTAGTGCAGTAAAGAGATGTCTCAAGATACTCGACTGCCGTCCGTCTCCCCTCGAAGACGCTTGGCTTAAGAAATCCCTCTAGAAATCTCTTTAGCTAAAACGAGACCCATCCTGCTATGTTAAAACTGGAATTTAAGAATTTGACGTGGAAATTTTAGCCTGGGTCTGTTACTGTAATAGGAAAGGAAGG
>NW_011892199.1:7032-8932 GCF_000151845.1 Pteropus vampyrus
ACGAGGCGCCCTTCACCTACAATCCCAGGCCTCTCCGCCCCATTTAGGGGAGAGTCCAGTTACAGTGACCCTCCGGTCTTCTGCCCACTTGCCAGCAAGTTTAAGAAAACCACCTGGGGACTGATTTTTCTTGGCAGGCCCAGTGCTTGCTCTCCACCCAACACCGATCCCACACCCACGGGACTAATGCACAGAGGTCCAGATAGGCACCAGCTGAGGGACACCTCTGTCCACGCAGAGCGCCCCCTTCCAAACGTCAGATGTGGACCTGGAGCAGCTGCTGCTCACAAACTGCTCAGAGCAGGAATCAACAACCATGGGGGATTGCAAAGCTGCCCAGGACACTCAGCTGGTCGTACCTCATGGCTACACTGAGCCTCAGGTGAGTCAGAAAGCCACAAAAGCACCGAGATACCAATGCAAATAAACTGCCAAGACACGTGACACATTTTTTAAGAAACGGAACATTGTACAGCCAAGTGTTATTTTGTTTAGATTACTTGGAGTGTGTGAAAACCAGTAACGAGTGAATGATGAGTCATTTGTCATTCTTTAGCCTTGGAAGAGACAAGACGTTTCAGAATCAAGTAGTTATTTTCCATTTGTGTATTAAAAAAAAAAAGAGAGAGAGAGAGAAGTCTTTCCAGGAACCTAAAATTCTCTCCTTAATAACGTTAAAAACCTAGAACCAGTTTTCCTTGTTTATTCAGTTCTTAATTACCAGGAGCAAATTTCACAGATGTACCTTCTGATTCAATTAAACCCAGGATAAAGTATGGGCATCGGCAAAGCACCGCAGGTGGTTCTGACACATACCAAGACCCAGGAACCACTAAGTAGATCTGGATTTTTCTTTCATTTCAACGCCTCCGGTTAAAGCTAACTATATAAACAGGAGGAATTTGATCTTTATCAAGTATGAGTACGACTTTATTAGCGTGCGAGAATTAATTTTCTCATCTGGAATTTATTTTCCTTTCATCTCCGCTGTGGTTATCTTCCCGCTCTTTGCAACTAACTAACAACTGTACACGAACGAAAACTAACAACTACTCAAGACACCACTGGGAACAATCTTAGAACACGGGGTGAGGTTGAAGCACCCCCTGCACCTCAGAGACCGAGACAACCATTAAAGGGTAAGAGGGCCGGCTGCTCGCTGACCGCACTGCCCCTCCCCCAGGCCAGCTCAGCACCATGCGCCGAGGCGTCTCCCCTGAGCCTACAGTTCCTCCGCTGGGAAAAGAGCCCATGGCAGACACCCAGCCCCTACCCCTGGCATTGTGGGTCGCTTTATAGGAACCCCTACTCCAGTCCCACTCCACAGGGACCACCGGGGAATCTGGGGGGCTCAACCACTGGGACTCTGATTGTGACGGAGGAGCGAGGAGAGGCTCGGCAGACCGAGTTCCTACCTGCGGTGCCCAAGGAGTAGTCCCCATCAACAGCTTTGCTCATCTGCAGAGCCAAGATGGTGGCAGCAACCAGAGAACTCCGTGGAATGCAGGTCTGCAGGCTGGGAGCCTGGTCCACCCCGACGCAGGCTGGGAGCTGTTTCATAGCTCTGCCCACAGCTGATGTTGCTCCTGAGCCCTCCGGACCAGAGAGCCTGGCCAGGAACACCTGGAGGCTGTGTGCACCAGGCCCTCGGGTTCCACCCAACCAGGGCACTCATTCACGGCCCCGCCCGCTGCCGAGTGCGTTTCCAGGCCACTGACCAGAAAGTCTGGCCAGGACACCTGGAAGCCGCATGGCCCAGCAACACTTGAGCAGAGCCCGTGGTCCGCAGGGGGAAGCCAGTGGCACTGGCTGGCCAGGGAACTTGGGGAGTGAGTTGGCTTAAGTGAAGACCACAAAACAAAGAGCCTTGCAGGCAAGAGAGCTAACTCAGAGTCCACAG
>NW_011892200.1:0-750 GCF_000151845.1 Pteropus vampyrus
GTTTTAAAGTCAGCATGCCAGGGGTCATATTCTGACTTTGTTCTTTATATACCATGTCTATCTGTTAGTTATATTGCAACCAGCAGGGTACAATAAAATGTAGAGTAGATTTACTGCACTTCTTATCAAGGAACATCAGAGGAGAAGCAGTGTAGCAGAGTGCCACTGTATAATCTGACACAATGTAATTGGTCTTTTTCTCATGTAGGATGGGCAGGTGGGTCTCACAGGGTTCCTAGGAGCAAGGCTGCAGTTTGCCTGTCAATTGTTTGAACACTCCACATTTATTCTCCAGTACTCAGTCCACTGCCTCTTGTGCTAGCACTTTCCTGATGTGCTGGCCATGTCCATCTGTCCAGATTCTTCCTCCAGATTCATCCTTGAGAGCTTTGCATGAACGTGCTCTGGCTGCCAGTTGGACTCCACCAACAAAGAGAACTGGCAACAGGTAAGAGGGTAGATAGAAAGTGATGCCAGGGTGTTAGTTTTCTCTCTCTTCCTTCCTGCAGTGTCACCTGGGTTGTCGGGCTGCTTTCCTCTACAGAGGCATACCTCATGTTAAGTGGCTTTGTCCATATTGCTTTCTCTCTCCATGTTCCAGTCCTGCTTCATCCTCTTACCCCTTCAGGCCTGAGGTAGGCAAGGACTCTGGTGTTAAAAGTCTTGGGGAACCTAATTATTTTAGTGTTTCCTCTACACTCCGTCCACCCTGCAGCTACAGTCTTACCAATGACCAGTTTGGGTGTGCCT
>NW_011892200.1:2158-4760 GCF_000151845.1 Pteropus vampyrus
ATAAGCTCCTGGGGGACAGGGACCGCTGTTTGTTTACTGTGTGTCTGGAAGTATTGGAGATTGTTAACTGCCCATCTGCATCCTCTCTCTGCCCCATTCCCCTCTGCTCTGTGCATCAAGAGGCTGAACAATTGTAAAGCAACCATGGGGACTGCTGACCTTAGGCTTCAGTCATCTCCAAGGGGGACTCTGGGAGATGGTTGGGAAGGTTTTGATTTTCCTGGGCCTTGACAGTGCCCCTTTGAGCTTAATGGTCCTATAGCTCCCTCCACATGCTAGCCCTTGCACTCTCTTGTTGATTTCCCTAACCCTCTGCCTATACATTTGTAAATATTTCTTTTATCAATCTCTGCTCATATTACTCCTCAAACTACTCATCTGTTTTATGCCTGAAACCCGGCTGGTCATGACAACTGTTCTTGGACTATATCAGGGGCTTGAAAATATTGATCGAATGTTTTCAAATGATTGGAAACCAAGGGGAACAAATATACTTGTACTATAATGCCAATAGAATACTTTCTTAAATGGAGAAAGATTATTGTAGTGTCTACTAACATATGGATGGAAAATATGTCCCCAAAGTATGCCATAATTTAGAAGAACAGTGGTTTCTAACTATGTGTCTTATATTTCTAATCAATCACAACAGAGAATATATTTATAGATTGTGAGCTCTGAGTCCATTTTGGTGCTTTTGCTGTTTCTTTTACATTTATTTTTTCATTCTTATTTTATCTTCTTTAATCCCTAAAATCTCCAAACACAGATGTCCTCATTCAGGTCTTCTAGAAACTGAACTGATACCCGTTTTCACCATTATCTTAAGCCTTGTGTTATCTGGAAGACCACAGCATGAAGTATCTTTCCATATCCTGAGTTTCTCTGATGCTGACTTGTTCTTGATTGACAGCTCACCAAGCAGTGCAGTCTTGCCCTGGAATTAGTTTGGATTTAGAAGGCATAGTCTCTAGAATGTCCAATAAGTAACTTTCTAGGTTAGCTTTCTCAGGCCTAGTAGGGGTGAAGTAGGCTAGAAATTTTAATGGGGAAGGGAGTATGGCAGACAGAAAGCAATCTTCTTTTCCACCCCACTTGAGATTCGTCAAATGCTAAAACTGGAGAAATAAAAATAGACCTTCCTGAAAGAATTCTCTGAAAATGCTAGAGTAGCTACAACTTAGATTTTTGAATTTTCCTGAGACCATTCATAAAAATATACAGGATAAGAAAATCAGAAATGTAAGACAATTGCATAACAAAAATAACTGACAAGTCATTCCTTATAACCCCCAAATATGAGTAAATAGAGAAAGTCTCAATTGTTCTAAGTCCTGTATGCTATCAGCATTGTTTGGGGTGAAACAGAAAGTAGCAAGGGGGTATCTAATGGACCTATCAGCAGAATCCATAAGCAGCCAAAAGACAGACACTGATAAACATTGTAGGATAATTTGAAAAGAGCAGCTGAAACTAGGATGAGTTTGGCCTGCTCAAATTCACAAGTGAATGCAAGGGGCTTTCTGTAATGTTTTAGGGGCAATCAGGGCATGAACCAGCTGAAGATCCCTGCCAAGATAAAGTTTCACACTGAAGTTGTGACCTGCTGGGAAAAGAATCCAACCCAAGCAAGATAGGCCTAATGGGGCAAAGAAATGTGAGGTCCAGATAAAAGTGGAGAGAGAGCAGAACTAGGTTATTACAGAAAGCTCTAAGCCATAATTTTGCCTATTTTACTAAAACAACAGAAACAGTTGTAGATGTGAAGCTAGATCTCTCCTGATCTTTTCTAATCTCTACCTTTGAAAAATCTAGGAAAACTAATTTCACATAAAAATGAGCAACAGAAAAGGATGATAGTTCAATCCTATATAATGTGTTCATAAGACAAATGAGAGTAAGGAACAAAATAACATCATTATAGTCAAGAAAAAATATCAGAAACGTGTGCTTGCAAAACATAAGAAAACTATAGCCTAATATTTCTAAACAAGCTCCAGATACTAAAGAAAATAATATAAAATGTGAATCATTTTAAAAAAATTAAAAAAAGCTCAGAAAGAAGAAAACGTAACTGAAAAAAGTAGATAAATTTAAAATGAAGAATAAACTAGAAGGAACCAAAGAGTAAAAAACCCAACAGATTATGCCTTAAGAAGAACAGAGGGTGAAAAGAAGAAATTTCTTTTAACAAACGAAAAATAATTTTCCAAATTGTAGGTTTAAATGTGAAAAGTAAAATAATAAAGCTTTTGGTATATAACATCAGGGAGTATCTTCATGAACTCAGGTGGGAAAGTATAAAACATGGAGCAAAAGACTGATAAATTGGGATATGTTAAAACAAAAACTTTCCATTTATTTAAAGAGACCATTATGTGTAAAAAGGAAGTCCAATATATAGATGAAGATATTTACATTACTTATATTAAACAAAGGGCCTTCATCCAAAATATACAGAGAACTTTTCAAATCAATAGAATAGAAAAAAAGGGCAAAGTACTTGAATAAGCATTTCGCAAAACAAGATATCCAGATAGAAAATAAATATATTAAAAATGTGCTCTAACTATTTGATCATAGGGGAAATATAAATTAAAAT
>NW_011892200.1:5565-8099 GCF_000151845.1 Pteropus vampyrus
GTGCAGTCTTGCCCTGGAATTAGTTTGGATTTAGAAGGCATAGTCTCTAGAATGTCCAATAAGTAACTTTCTAGGTTAGCTTTCTCAGGCCTAGTAGGGGTGAAGTAGGCTAGAAATTTTAATGGGGAAGGGAGTATGGCAGACAGAAAGCAATCTTCTTTTCCACCCCACTTGAGATTCGTCAAATGCTAAAACTGGAGAAATAAAAATAGACCTTCCTGAAAGAATTCTCTGAAAATGCTAGAGTAGCTACAACTTAGATTTTTGAATTTTCCTGAGACCATTCATAAAAATATACAGGATAAGAAAATCAGAAATGTAAGACAATTGCATAACAAAAATAACTGACAAGTCATTCCTTATAACCCCCAAATATGAGTAAATAGAGAAAGTCTCAATTGTTCTAAGTCCTGTATGCTATCAGCATTGTTTGGGGTGAAACAGAAAGTAGCAAGGGGGTATCTAATGGACCTATCAGCAGAATCCATAAGCAGCCAAAAGACAGACACTGATAAACATTGTAGGATAATTTGAAAAGAGCAGCTGAAACTAGGATGAGTTTGGCCTGCTCAAATTCACAAGTGAATGCAAGGGGCTTTCTGTAATGTTTTAGGGGCAATCAGGGCATGAACCAGCTGAAGATCCCTGCCAAGATAAAGTTTCACACTGAAGTTGTGACCTGCTGGGAAAAGAATCCAACCCAAGCAAGATAGGCCTAATGGGGCAAAGAAATGTGAGGTCCAGATAAAAGTGGAGAGAGAGCAGAACTAGGTTATTACAGAAAGCTCTAAGCCATAATTTTGCCTATTTTACTAAAACAACAGAAACAGTTGTAGATGTGAAGCTAGATCTCTCCTGATCTTTTCTAATCTCTACCTTTGAAAAATCTAGGAAAACTAATTTCACATAAAAATGAGCAACAGAAAAGGATGATAGTTCAATCCTATATAATGTGTTCATAAGACAAATGAGAGTAAGGAACAAAATAACATCATTATAGTCAAGAAAAAATATCAGAAACGTGTGCTTGCAAAACATAAGAAAACTATAGCCTAATATTTCTAAACAAGCTCCAGATACTAAAGAAAATAATATAAAATGTGAATCATTTTAAAAAAATTAAAAAAAGCTCAGAAAGAAGAAAACGTAACTGAAAAAAGTAGATAAATTTAAAATGAAGAATAAACTAGAAGGAACCAAAGAGTAAAAAACCCAACAGATTATGCCTTAAGAAGAACAGAGGGTGAAAAGAAGAAATTTCTTTTAACAAACGAAAAATAATTTTCCAAATTGTAGGTTTAAATGTGAAAAGTAAAATAATAAAGCTTTTGGTATATAACATCAGGGAGTATCTTCATGAACTCAGGTGGGAAAGTATAAAACATGGAGCAAAAGACTGATAAATTGGGATATGTTAAAACAAAAACTTTCCATTTATTTAAAGAGACCATTATGTGTAAAAAGGAAGTCCAATATATAGATGAAGATATTTACATTACTTATATTAAACAAAGGGCCTTCATCCAAAATATACAGAGAACTTTTCAAATCAATAGAATAGAAAAAAAGGGCAAAGTACTTGAATAAGCATTTCGCAAAACAAGATATCCAGATAGAAAATAAATATATTAAAAATGTGCTCTAACTATTTGATCATAGGGGAAATATAAATTAAAATTACAGTTAGATGACATTATATACTCACTGGATAGATTGAATGGAAAATTCTGGTACCATCAAGATTTGGAGATTACATGGAACGACTGAAAACTTCATTCCTGAGGGTTGGAGTATGGATTGGAAAAGCCATTGGGAAAACTGGTTGTTAATATCTATTAAAATGTAGTGCATGCACACACGATGGTGACTCAGAAATTTCACATTGGCATATGCCCATTAGAAACACACAAAAATCAAAACCCAACCACTTGCAAGACTGAATGTGGTAGCATTATCATTAACAGGGCCAAATGGGAAGCAACCCAAATATCTTTCACCTGTAGAAAAAATTGTATTATATTTACATGATAGAATAGTGCACAACAATGAAAGGAAACTGATGCTAAATCGAACAATAGGGTTGCATATTGCAGACAAAGTGCTGAGTAAAAAAAACAGACAAAAAAGTGTATATACTGCTCTACTTAAAAATCATAAACAACCCAAATGATTTTAAGGTATTTGAAGTCAGGGCAGTATTACCTTTGGAGGATGTGAGCAGTGACTGGAACAGGATGGGGGATTCTATTTATTGCTCTTGGTGGTGATGGTTAAACATATGTTAACTTTGAGAAATTCGTCAGATATACACATATTTGCATATGTTTATGTAGATGTTATTCATCAATGTAAAAGTTTATGTAAAATTATAAATATCAAATATCTCTGCAAAACTTATATAATCATATCCCACATTATCGATAAGATTTATAGCAAAATACACAAGCTAGAAGAGTATCATGAAAAATGTTTTTACTGTTGATTTTTTTCATGCACAACTGTACTTATTTATTTAAAATTAAATTCTTCCTCAT
>NW_011892201.1:0-3048 GCF_000151845.1 Pteropus vampyrus
GCAAGTTTTACATCTTGTCGGTCACGTCGATCCAACTCTGAGCGACGGCAGCTCTTTCTGTGGGCCCTGGTTGTCCCCCTTGATGTTCTGCCTGCATTTTTATTTATTTATGTGTTTTTTATTTATTTTTGAGAACTTCCTTACTTTCTGGCGCCTTAAGACGATCCAGGCTCCTTTTGAGTATTTCCTCCCATGAATCCAGAGTTCACCATTTCTCCGGGGAGCCCCGGGCCTTTCGGGGGGTAATGGAACCAGAAAGCGAAGCCCGGACGCTCGGCGGCCTGGTGGCTTCTGGGGGGTCTTTGCTTCTCGTCTCGTCAGTGACAGAGCAAGGACAGGTCGGTGCATATGCTGACGCGTGTACGTGCACACCCACCGATGTCGCCACGTGTGACCAGCTGTGTCTGCACTAAGTTAAACTGAAGTTCTGCTGGCGGCCACTCCGCCCCGTGACTCGCCTGCTGGTCGGTCTGCCGTCCCCCCCCCGACCGCTGGCTTCCATTTATATTGCGGTTGGAATGTCTTGTCACATCAGGCCTTCCGTCCTGAGATCCCCAACCTCCTGAGTAATTTTTTTAAATTTTCACATGTTAAGGTTCCCTCTGTGCTGTAAGGTTCTGCGGGTTGTGTCAAATCCATAACGTCATTATCCGCATGTCCAGGATCCTACAGATGAGTTCTGTTGTCCTAAAAAAATACCCCGCACCACAATTTCCTTGGGTGTGTTCAAGTCATCCACGAAAATGAATTTTATTTTACGTGGCTGCTAAGTATGAGCAGGGTTGTTTGGTTCCAAGGTTTGAAAACCCCGAGGCAATCTGATGTCCTTTCTCTGCAATGCCCAGTGGGGGAGCCCTCGCGGGTCTGTGGGGGTCCTGCGGAGGGAACCCCGCAACTTGCCACCTTCAGGAGACGGTCGGGAAAGACGCCGCCTCGCGAGACGCGAGTCTCTCATCGTCTCAAACCTCTTCCCGTGAAGCCTTTTGAAGTTTGCATTGGTTTAACGGATCCAGTCTGTCGAAATAGTCAAAATAGATCAGGGACAGAAGCACAATCTCGTTCCATATTTTAGCGTCTAAATATTCTCCTTACGTCTCTTAGGAAAGGGAGTGGCCGATCAACCGAGTAAATTACTCTGTTCTTGTTTTTTTTTTTTTTTTCCTTATGAAATCGAGATATTAAAGGTTTACTAAAGAGTAAGGGGTGTAAGCGAAGGCATCCGGGAGAAGGCGGGGGTCGGAGGTAAACGCGGATCTGCCTTTTCAGAGGGCGCTGGCGGGCGGGCCAGGGGCAGACTCCCGCGGAAGTGCCGTTCCGAGTAATCAGTGGGAAGATGGATGACTTATTTAATGTAGTCACATGCTCGCCAGAGATTCAGAAAATTAAAGTTACTCATCCAAGACCTGGCTGAGGAAGTGCTAATTCTCCAATTTTAAGTTACTCGGTAAGTTTTGGACCCTGCGCCCCTTTCGAAGGGCCGTTTATGCGATAGCAAATGAAAGCGTATTTTGCAAAACCCCCCTGAAAATAAGAGCATTTTCACTGAACGTGTCAGGGGTCATTTCCCAACAAACTCAGTGAATATACAAGCATTTTGCAAAAAAAAAAAAAAAAAAAAACCTTTGCATTTTCTCGTGTAGCTGTAACCCGTGTGGGCATTTCTAAATTCATAGTTAGAAATATCTGTCAAAACATAGCTGGTAGGACCTGATGCCGGGTGAGTTCCAGACTTAATTGTAACCTTATGAGCGTCCTGCTCCTTATTCTAGGAAGTAAAAATAGAACATATCTTCCAAAAATAACAGGCGTAATTGCAGATATACTATCAAAATCATTAAAACGTGAAAATAGATGATCAAGGTGCAGAGACTCGAGAAAACCAATTATACTAACTTTTTTGGTTGCTTTCTGAACTATTTAGCATTTGTGAGCACTGCGATAGAGCAGATACGTCGATCGGAGAATTAAGATGTCTGCTGTATACCTCAGCTGGCCGTGTTTGCCATGCTGGAAATGGGAGGGAGAAATGCTTATTTCTGACTCGTACGAAATGTTCGGTTTACAATGAGTTATTAGAACCAACTCATGAGAAAAGGAAGAAGCGACCCCAAAAAAGAATCGTTTTCTTTCCGTCAGCGTTATTGTCCGAGCAAATGGTAGGTAGCATCTTTATTCATTCATTGCCCAAAACTTAAAGAATGAGGCTGTTGACAGCACCGGCCCCACTTCCCGGAGGCTCCCTGCCACCTGCGACGGAGCGAACACCTGAGATGGGACGTGAACACGGGACAGCTCGTGACAAAGTTCTTTGGAGACACACACGCACACAAAGATGGGACGTAACTGCCCTGTGAGCACGTTTGTCTCTGGGCCGCATTTATTTCCTGTTACACGGCATCGTGTAAGAGTTATGAATAGCAAGAGGCCACATTATCCACGAATCAGAGCGACCGCGGGCAGGGTGAGTCCGCGGGCTGAATCTGGCCTTCCTCAAAGGAGCCACCGGCACGAGCCAGACGTCACATCCCAGTCCTCCAGGACCAGATGACATCACAGGAGGGACTGCGCGGAGGACGCTTCCCGTCAGTGCCAAAGGATCGACCAATATTCCAACCCCGAAATCAGAGCCAATCTCGACACCTCTGGTTAGAGGCGTAGCGTCAAGCTCACTTCTTAACTCACTTGGCTTTCAATTACTGTGTCACGGGTACTGTCCCCACACTACACAAAGCCCCATGGCACGGATCCGAGTGAGAACGAAGCTCCCGTTGCATGGGACCCACTGTTCTCAGAGAAAAATCCGACCTCGATTAGGAAGGAGGGTCTGTTTTATCTCCTTTGACAAGCCTCTGCCCATGAACGTCAGCCGCGCTCTCACTGAGAATCTAAGCTTCGTATGATTCCCTATTATTGTCCGCCTCTGTCCGAGGCTTTTTCATTTTCTCTCCTGGTTTGGCAAATATATGAATCCTAAGTACCCTAAATACCTACGAAATAAGGTCAAAGGAAGAATATATTTGTCACGAACTTATTTTTATGGACTCTTTT
>NW_011892201.1:5248-5654 GCF_000151845.1 Pteropus vampyrus
GCAGAGTGAACGTAAGGGTCCTCCGTAAGGCTGCGGAGTTTACAAGATGGCATGTTATTTGTAAAAAAAGAAATGAAAAGAAAAAAGTAGCTGTAAACAGCTGATGTCATGTGAACGACAGGAAAATAAGACCCACTCTGGAAACGCCACGGCTCTGGGGGAACTTACAGAGCGCAGATAAAAGTGCCAGCGGCCGCCAGAGAGAGGGTGGCGGGTTCCGAGGCCCGTGACAGAGCGGGCGCAGCCGTCCTGGACCTGGGCGACGCTGGCCGTGAACCTCGTCTCCCAATTAGACGCGTAGAGCCTGCTCGTCGGGCACCGCCATGGGCAAGGGCCTCCTCTGTGGCTTGTTTGGCCTGCACCTGCTCCGCTCAGCGCATCTGCTTGGTGGGAAGGCCTTTCTGGA
>NW_011892201.1:8124-8851 GCF_000151845.1 Pteropus vampyrus
CTATTTTTTGTGTCTGAAATTGCAACATGTTTACGCTTTGCTTTTAAAAACATTCACACCAAAAGAGGCCCGATAACTGTGACCAAGACCATGGATGGCAGAATGCATCTCGGATGTACGTTTAGGTTACCTGCGTGCTGGCTTTGCAGTCAAGAGTATAACTGTATTGAAATTAGATTTTCTTTTCATCTAAAAAATGGGTATAATCATGGCTGCCGTGCACGTTGGTTTGGAGTACGGTCTACAAAATAGCTACTGTAGCCCCTGGTGCATAGCAGGGTCTCGAGATGGTAAGTTTTGTTCTTATTCACTTATTTATTAACAGCTGAGACGTCACACGGCTTGGTGATTAAGCCACGACCTTTTGGATGAGAAGATCTGGGTCTGAATCCGGTTTCTGCCTCCTGATGTCTGCGTGAAGCGCGTAGAGCGGCTCTTTGCGACGGAGATACAGTGCAAGCCACAGACACACATCTAATTTTAAGCTTTCTAACGGCCCCATGAGGGAGGTTGACATGGGTGAGGTGAGTTTTAATCATTCATTTAGTCTTACGCAATCTATACCAAACGTAATCAACGTGAAGTATGATGAGGTATTTCGCATGCTCTTTTCACAGTCTCTGAAACCCACGGAAACACACTTTGAGGCATCTTAAGACCGACTTGGCCGCATGTGGCTTGTGGCTACCGTAGGGAAGAGACCAGGAGACACGTGTAGCATCGAGCG
>NW_011892202.1:0-457 GCF_000151845.1 Pteropus vampyrus
ACATACTGTAAAAACCTGTTTCAAATGTATAAGTCAGTGATTTTTAGTATGTTTATAGTGTTGTTCAGCCATCACCACACTGCTGCTTTTTTTTTTCCCTCTCTTTTATTCCCCCCTCCCCCATAACCACCCCTGACCTACGGATGTTGCCGTCTCCCCTTAAGGACTGGATCTCTGAAGGCAGGGCATCTCCTCCCATGTGCTCGCGTCTGGCACTTGGGACCTGGTGCCTCCCCGCGCACTCGGGGGGGCCTGGCACACCCAGGAGGCCCAGCGCATCCAGGGGGCCCAGTGCATCCAGGGTATGGTCTGTGGCTCCACCTGGGGTGCAAACCCAGGACCTTCTGCGTGTAAAGAAGGCATGCTAACCACTACACTATGGCGCCACTCCTCACACTGCTGCTTTTAAAAAATAAATTAGGAAGTAATCATATGAACAATCCTGAAAAATCTAAAG
>NW_011892202.1:1832-8788 GCF_000151845.1 Pteropus vampyrus
GTGGATTATAGAATCCTCAGCCTGGAAGAAGGCCTTAGAGATTGTCTACTCTGCCTCTCAGTACAATGATAGTCTTTATTTTTATTGCTCTGGTTGATCTGGCCTTATCTACCACGCACACATCTTCTGGCTCCATGACGAGTGCTCAGCAATTCGCACTTCTGAATCTACATCAAAGCAGAGTAGATCCTCATGCCAGGGCGATGCTTACTTTTATGTTGTTCAAATGTCACATTACAGATCTCCTCCTCTCCAGTATGGAATTTACACTTTCTCACTGTGACAGTTGCTTTCTGGAGCCATATACCAGTTTATTTTCTCGTTATTTTCTTGTCATTTTACCGAAACACTAAATAATGTGCTTTTGTCAAAAGCAATATACCGGGTCTTTTGGCCAAATGTTGTGGCCTGTTGGTATAGATTCATTCTTATATTTTTAGCCCTGTCTTGGAGTTATTCACTTTTAAGAAGTATTGACTAAGCCCTGCTCTGCTGGGGGTACAATCTCATCAGCCTGTGTTTTAGCAGACATTTGAGGGCTGCTTACTGATGTTCTCCCAGCACCTTGTTTTCTAACTATCATTCTGTGCAATGGCAATCAAGGTCATGTTGTCTAAGTTACTTATCAGTGGTTGCCTCAGCCCCAACTCACGCTGGACCTTTAAACATTTTTTAATGATATTTACCTGATCAGAATAGCCTAAACATACTCTGGCCTCATCGGTCACAATAGTAATGAGCCTTGCTGCAGCTGTTAAAACTTAGTTTGAGTCACATAATCTTGACCAAGGTCAAGCTTTCTGCTTTTACCTCTCTGCATGCTCCACTATGTGGCATCACATTTTCTCCTGTCTTCTTAAAGTTTAGTGGCATAAACCATTGTAATCTCTACTCTGCAAGTTAAATTGAATTCTAATTTACACAGAAACAACTGGTTCGGCAGTCTGAGCAGTCTAGGTGTTTTTCACCAAACTGGTCCTACAGGTGCATTTGTGATCTTAATTTTGTTATTTAATTCAAAATGGTTTTATTTTTAACTCATATGAAGGGAATACTTTTGGGGATTTCTTTTTGACTACTTTTTCTTTAATCTTTCTCTGTCCCTGGGTGTCTGTTAATAATATTATTACTCCTTTGGGATAGGGAGGAGGCAAGAATTATTCTTCTCATTTCAGAAATGAGGAAACTGAGGCATGGGACTTATCTGGGCCTCGAATTGGAAATAGAGCTGAGATGAGAGCCCAGGCTCTCTGTCCTCTCCTGGACACCCCTACCTGTGGTGTCTGTACTCCCGGCCGACCCCCTGGCCCAAGTTGGAAAGTGCCGTGGTTTGCTACTTGGTGTTTCTGAAATGAGATTTTTCCAGGAGATCTGGAGACAAGTCCTCTCCACCTTCCGTTGCCCCACTGGCCCTGGATCCTCCCGATCTCAGTGACAAGAAGGGATCTAGCTACGCAGACCCTGCCCTGCAAGGAGACATGAGGCACCTGGCCCTGGAGGGAGTGGAGGAGGAGAACGGGGAGGTCCAGCAGATGCATGAGAAGAAGACCCCATCGGAAGCCTCAGAAGACTCCAGCATCGGGGGCCTGAACTCAGACCCCACAGATAGCAAGACCCTTCAAGGTATAGCTCTGGGAGTAAAGGGTCATCTCCTCCCAATCTAGGACACTGAAGCCACACTCCTCTGACTAGGGCGGCACCAGAGCCCTGGGAGAGGAGGAGAACATCCTTATTTTTGTTGACGGTGGTACACCAGCCCTTTGACATCTCACCTGGGAATCTTTTTTCTCATAAGTCGTGTTTCTCTGGGTGCCAGTCTGCTCTGGCCTTTGGACCATTTCCAGCTACAGAGCCTTCTGAGGTTTCTTTCTATCAGAGAAGCATTGGCTCCTGGTTCGGGGGATCTTTGTGCTGGACTCCTTCTCTGGGGTCAGCCCTCTCTAAAGGCTCAGTGCTCCAGAGAGTCGGGGAACTTTGTAGCCTGGGAATGGGTTCCTGCCAGAGCTGAGGGGTGAGGTAGGGGTGGAGCCAGGTGGGTGCATGAGGCAGTCTGTGTCCCTTAGGAAGGCTGTGGTTCTTGTCTTTTCCTTGCAGAGCAAATGGATGAACTGTTACAGCGCTGCTTCTTGCATGCTTTGAAGTGCCGAGTCAAAAAGGCTGACCTCCCATTACTCACCAGCACTTTCCTTGGCAGCCACATGTTCTCCTGCTGGTATGGAAGGCACGGTGTGGGCTGGCTGCCAGGCGTGGGTCTCAGTCTTGTTTCTTGGACAGGGCAGGATAGAGGCCATGGGGGAATTGATTGAGGGACATGCTGTGGGAAGATGGAGTGGAGGGTTGATCTGGCAACTAAAGTAGGTCCTGAGTTTTCAAAGCTTAAATTTTAGCCAGTGAAAGGCTGTTGAGGACTTGGTTAAAATTCCTGAGCTTCTCAGAATCTCAGAATCTGCCTTTTCTCAGAGCACTGCCTCTGCGACGGCAATTCTGGGCCACCTGTCATGAATCGGGCAGTATGTGCTGTCCAGGAAGAGTCCTGGGGCAGCTTTTTTGTTAGAAGACTTCTGGACCATTCAGCCCCCTCGCTCTTGTCCTGAAAAGTAGGTGGGCCAGGTTAGGTTGTATCAGGAGGAAGAATCAGTGTGACTCCTCTGCCCCACTCCCAAGTACAAGCCACTAGGGGAGAGCGTATCACTTGTGAACAGGACCTGGGCTTCGAAGACAGAGTCGTCTGGGCTCAAATGCCAGCTCCCCAGGATGTTGGAGTGGGCGAACCCGAACTCATCACTGGCTTCTGCAAGCCCCCATCTCCAGCATGTGCAGGATTGCTGTCAAGATTGAATAGCCTGACATTTACTCAGCACTCGTTAGATGTTATTGTGCCAGGTCTGCTTACTGATTTTTACCCAGAGACTGAGCTGCTTTATTTTTGAGAATGTTGCTCTGTTTTGTAAAAAGTGGTTTTTACTCTAATTCTAATTCAGGTGGGTTCTGAGAGGGCTCCCTGTGAACCCCACACTGTTGTATGTCCCATGAGGAAACCCTGAAGTTTGGAGGTGTGATTACAGCTTGCATCAGGACCCTCCCCATGAAAGCTAGTAGCTCGAATCAGCAAACATTTTCTATAAAGAGCCAGATAGTAAATATTTCGGCTTTGTAGGCCATACAGTCCCTGTTGCAACTCCTCCACTCTGCCATTGTCACACTAAGGCAGCTGCAGACAGCAGGTGGGTGGTGTGGCCAGATTGGACCTGTGGTGTATGTTCTCTAGGCCCAGCTGCTGTAGTGAGCTTAGTGTGCAAAATTCACCTTGAGGTGGAATTTCTGAGGCCACAGAAGGCTGTGTAGTTTGAGAGGCATCTAAAGCTGTATCCAGTACAATAGCCTCTAGCCACCTGTGGCTATTTAAATTTAAATTAATTAAAATTAGATAGATTTTTCGTTTTTTATTTACACTTACAGCACCGGTCTTCCTAGGTGGTCTCCCATCCAAGTACTAACCAGGCCTGACCCTGCTTAGCTTCCGAGATCAGACATCGGGCGTGTTCAGGGTGGCATGGCTGTAGACCATGGACCGTGGCTCCACTGGGGCGTGAACCCAGGACCTTCTACGTGTAAAGCAGACGTGCTAACTGCTACACTATGGAACCACATCCGATAATTTAGTTCCTTGGTTGAATTAGTCACAGTTCAAGTACTCAGTAGCCATGTGTGGCTAGTGGCTACCACATTGGATAATAAATAGAGAACATTCCATCTTTACAGAAAGGTCTGTTGAACAGCAGTGATTGAGCATGTCCTAAAGTCTGTATCCTTCCATGATGCCGCCAGATTTGGAACAGCAGCCTCTTTCTGAACATGGAGGAGGAAAGCTGAGGAAAAGTGCCCTCCTCTCAATGTCAGGCAGGTCCCACCACTACTGCTTTGGTAGCTTAACTTGCCTTTTCCATCTGCTATCAGCCCTGAAGGACGACAACTGGACATAAAGAAATCAAGCTACAAAAAGGTAAGTGGCGCCTTCTCTGCATGGGCACACGCAGCGTGAGCTGTACTGACACTGGGGAAGTCCATGTCCAGGGCTCAGGCTGGAATTAAGCTTTTTGATTCCAGGCATAGGGGGAAAGGAAGAGAAAACTCGCCCTGGGCTGAGGCAGTTGGGTGGGCACCCATTCCCCTCTCTCCTCTCAACCCCCTTTCGTTTGGTCACAATTCTGAAAGGCTTCACCACTTAGTCTAGCAGCTTTTCACTCCCCAAGGTGGGAGCCTCCCAGTTCCTAGTTCGATGAGGGCAGGGACTGTCCCACATCCCTCCCCAGGACCTGCCTAGCTCGGTGTCTGGCACATCCTAGGTGCTCAGTGTGTGTGTGGAAGTGATGGAGTCCCCTCCTCCTGGCCCTCTCTCCCTTAGCTCTCTAAGTTCCTGCAGCAAATGCAGCAGGAGCAGATTATACAGGTGAAGGAGCTGAGCAAAGGGGTGGAGAGCATTGTGGCTGTGGACTGGAAACACCCGAGGTGAGTGCAGGGGGCCTGCTCACCGTAGCTCAGCTGGCCCCAGGGCACCTGGGCCATGAACTGGGACTTGCCAAGACACTAGTATAAAATGTGTTTTTTTCTTTCCTTCTGCTGGGTTTTAGGATCACATCTTTCGTCACACTCGAGCCTGTCCAGGAGGGTAGCAGGGAACAGCCCTATCACCCTCCAGATATAAAACCCCTCTACTGTGTCCCAGCCAGCATGACCTTGCTTTTCCAGGAGTCTGGCCACAAGTGAGTTTTTGGAGAGCAGCCCATCTCTGCCTGCTTGGTGTTCTGGCCTGTAGTCCCTCGCTGCCTGAGTTGGTTCTTCTTTGACTGGCAAAACCTGCCCTGCCCTGTTCTCCCTTTCTCCCAGATCCAGCTCAAGCCTCTTTCCTCTGGAAAGTGTCTCAGGACCAAGTGAATGAGAGACTAGGTCTCTCCCTTTTCTGCCTATAACTGTTCTATACACGATCCTGCTCTCCTGGGTCAGGAAAAGGGAAGAAAATAGAGGTCGAGAGGCTGGGGAAAGCCCCTGCTGTGTGGAGAGTGGGCCTCTGTTTGCAGGTTGTCTCCTGGCACAGCATGAGCTAACCCCCTGGGCACTTCTCATCTAGGAAGGGGAGCGTTCTCGAGGGTGGCGAGGTCCGAACGATCATCATCAACTACGCCAAGAAAAACGACCTGGTTGATGCCGACAATAAAAAGTGAGTCGATGGGGATGAGAACTCTGTGTTGTGAGTATTCATCTTTAGCAGACTTGGGCAATTTGTGCAGGGTGTCGGGATGCAGGGGCTTGTAGGAAATCACAGCCTTGTAGAAAAAAAGCAAGACCGTGGTTTCTAAACCGCGGGCTGTGGGCACCTAGGATTCCAGTCCAGGGCGTTCAGCTCTGTTCGTGCTGTCAACATTGACTGTAGACTAAGTATCATTGTATCTGTTGACTACTGATTTTCATATGCAGCTGCTTATCATAAGGGATAAAATGCAAACTTTAAAGAATTCTCCTCTGTTGTAGCTTTCTGGTCTTCTCTGTTTTCTTAGTAAGTGGATTCAGAAGGTAAACTACCAAATAGAGAGCATTCCATACTTTTTTTTTTTTTTTACTTTCAAAAGATATCCTTATGGTCAAAAGTTGTACCAGACTAATAATGGCTAGTTAGTAGAAGAACTGAGCCCAGAATCCTGATTTTGATTTTTCCCATCCCACTTTCCCTCCACCACCTGCTTTTCTCTTGTTCTGGGAAAGCATACATAGGTGCATTGCTTTGTAGACTGCGGTCCCACAATTGGTCTAATAGCCTTGAATGACTATAAAGGACATTATAATAAGACATGAATCCTTAGCTGGCCCTTGGGTCATAGGGGCGGGGCTGGGATTGTTTTATTTCTTCTTTCTCTTTAGTCTCGTGAAATTGGATCCCATCCTATGTGACTGCATCTTAGAGAAAAGTGAACAGCATACAGATATGAAGCTACCGTGGGACAGTCTCCTGACCAGGTAGTGGGGATTGGCAGCCCCTCTCCAGCGTTTCGGCCCCCTCCTTTTAATATCTATCACATTGAACTTTAGACTCGTCACTGTCTTAGTCACTGACTCTTTTCCTGTAATTCATACCATGTCAGTCTTCACCGACACAGGCTTGGGTAATTCTGATGTGGAGTGTCTCAGAAACGATTTGAGCCTGTATAGTGTAGGACAGGGAGAAAGAAAGAGAACACTAATTAAAAATAAGAACTTCAAAAAGATTTAGAAACTAAAAGAAGGCTGAGGGGGTATTGTCTTAAAGTTTTCAAAGAAAGATTCTTACACTCTTTTCTTTCCACAGAACCAAAACTGAAAATTATTTATATCAGGAGTTTGCGAACTATAGCTGTGGGCCAAATCTGGCCTGCTACCTCTTTTTAAAATATGGTTTTATTGGAACACAGCCACACCCATTTATTTATGTATTGTCTGTGGGCTGCCTTCATGCCACAATGGCAGAGTTAAGTGGTTACAACAGACCACGTGGCCCTTAAACTAAAATATTTACCGTCTGGCCCTTGATAGGAAAAGTTTGTTGATTTCAGTATATAAGATAGCAGGAAAAAATCTAGTTAGAAGAAAGGCAGGAATTCCTTGTGGTAAAGGCGTTGTATAAAAGATGCACTTTTGGAACATGTTAGAAATGTGAAGTGGCACTTGACCAGGTTGGGTAAGCTAGAGTCTTGACACAGGCAGTAGACTCCACAAAGAAGCCTGGGCAAATTCTTAGAAGGCTAGGCCAGCGGACAGTTTCCAAGGGCTCAAGCTGCAGTTGTTTCACTCAGTGAATCAGTGGGTCTTGACTTTGGCCACACTTGGGAAGCTTTAAAAAATATCTATTCCTGGTCAGAGTTTCTGGCTTAATTGGTCTGCGTGCAGCTCCCTAGATGATTTGAATGATTCTAATGTGCAGCCAA
>NW_011892203.1:0-1496 GCF_000151845.1 Pteropus vampyrus
CCCCATTGCAACTCCTCACTGAGCTGGCTGTGACTCAAAGGCAGCCATGGCACTCTGTAGATGAATGGGTATGGCTGTGTTCCAATAAAACTTTACTTATAAAGACAGGAAGTGGGCCGGATTTGGCCTGTGGCCCAAAGTTTCTAAAGACATGCTCTAAAGACACTTGAATCGACACGAGTAGTAACGTATGTGAGTGCCTCAAAATCAACCACATGGAGGTACATAAACTGAAAGCTAAAGAAAGTCTTACACTCCCCACGCAAGTCACGCATTACTGTATACAGGTGCCTGGCTTGACATGACATCTGAGACACAAGGAAAACACATTTTACAAGTGGGGTCATCAGTGGGATGCCCTTGAAAGGTCCAGAGGATCATGCCGATGATCTTTTCTGAAAGACAAAGCTTCCCCGCTCCCCTGCCCCTCCCCTGTGACTGTGTCCAGGTTTTCATGCTGGGTTGGCTCAAGCTATAGATGGATCTGAATTCTGCCTTAATTAGTAATAAGAGTAAATATTATAATTATGCTCAGTCTGTGAGCACTTTGGGTGTGCCGGCCACAGTCCTAAGTGCTTTGCTTGTTCAATTAACTGATTCCTCGTGATGTCCACAGAGGCAGATGCTGTCGTGACTCCCACTTATGGAGGCAAAAACCGAGGCTCAGAGGGGTCGGGTGATTTGCACAAGGGCACACAGCTGCAGGCAGAGCCAGGCTGTCTGGGGCTGGAAGCTCCATCCTAGGACCTGTCGGTTGCTGGCTGGGTGGGGAGCAGTCCCTAGGTGCTCCCAGCCCACCCCGCCTCCTCTACCCCAGACAGTGACCAAGACAGAAGGACCCATGGGAGGGGGCATGTGGGCTCTGCCAGCACACCTGGAGAAGGAATCGTCGACTTCCTGCCCACATCTGAGATGCCCAGGGCGTACCCCGGACGCACCCAGGGGATTCTGCTGGTGGATCCTGCCCCGCATCAGACAGCCGGAACTGGAGGAGGTGGACCAGTTAACGCCGGGAGGGAAGGACACAGTGGGCCGAGCAGAGTCACAAGCAGAGAGAGGCCTGCACCTAGTGACTGGCACAGGCGCATCACGTGACTATGCACTGCTGAGATGCACGGCTGGCTGTGCGTGTGCCGTGCTTTGTGATTCTGCATTTTCATTACCAGGCCGCCGGCGAAGGAGAAGGCCCCCCCGGCACAGATGGCAGAGGTGTGCTGCCCTTGAGCCCGCACCCTTACCTCTACCTGGAGCAGGCTCTCTGTGCATGCCGTCTCTACATACTGAGCTCCTATTCATTCTCCAAAGCCCACTTTCAACAGCCACTGCTTCCGGGAGGCCTTTCTTGCTGCTCCTCACAAGACTGTGTGTGCTTAGAGGCATGGCACGGAGCCCTGTGCCTCCTACATACCCAGCTCCTGGCCCTTCCCTGGGCAGCCTCCCACTACAGAGGCTGCAGAAGTCGGATATTTGCTTTCCCAGCCTCCCTTGCAGCTACG
>NW_011892203.1:3043-3462 GCF_000151845.1 Pteropus vampyrus
CTTCCTCCATCCTTCCTTCCTGTTTTCAGAAAGACGTCTTATCTTTAGAAAGAAAACCAGCCTGACTTCCAGTCTGCGTGTATTCCCCTCCTACCTGTGAACTCCAAAGTCCAGAGTGCTCGCTCTCATTCATCAGAGGACCTTAGAGTGTCTGAGGTTATCAAAATAAATGTCAGCTAAAGCACACTCACTGGAACATCCCTCCTTTTCTTCCTCTCCTTCCTTCCTTCCTTCCTTCCTTCCATCCCCCGCTCCTTCCTTCCACTCCACTGAGAACGGGATGACAGTCCAAGGACAGGTGACTCGCATGGATTTATGTGAACGCAGACTACAAACATCACCAACGGCGACAGTCCTGTGTTCGCAGCACGCGGGGCTGGTGAACGCCCATCCCCTTTCACACGACAGACTTGGGAGAG
>NW_011892203.1:3512-3941 GCF_000151845.1 Pteropus vampyrus
TACAAACATCACCAACGGCGACAGTCCTGTGTTCGCAGCACGCGGGGCTGGTGAACGCCCATCCCCTTTCACACGACAGACTTGGGAGAGAGGCATTGTTTTCTTCTCTACTTTACAAATAAGGAAACGGTGGTTCAGGGAGGTTCGCCGAGTACCCCAAAGTCACACAGCTGGAGCAGAGCAGAGCTGGGCATCCAATGGAGGAGCCTGGCTGCAGAGCCCTGCTCTCCCCTGTCGGGAGCCAGCCCCTCCCTCCCCCTAGCGTGGGGCAGGCCCACCTTCGGCCCTTCCTCAGGCCACCGAGCTCCTCCGGGGCCCTCAGCATCCTCTCTCAGGATGTGCATCGTTAGTACTTGGAGGCCTGGGGCCCGCTTGCCGTCCCTCCATGACTAGTAGAGCAGGCCACTGTGCACGAGGTGCCAAGGGAGC
>NW_011892204.1:0-1758 GCF_000151845.1 Pteropus vampyrus
TACTTGAAAGCACTAAGAAGTACCCCCAAAGCATGCAGAAACTGAAAAGACTCAACCTTTAAATGAAAGGGACCATCTATATTTAAATGGATTTTTTCCTGAGGGCGTGCTTCAGTCTAAATGACGAGGGACAGCTGGAACTCAAGAATACCTCAGCCTTTATTGGCTTGAAGAGTCAGAGGACAGAGTCTGGGACTCCAGAGCAGCTGAAAATTGAAGGCGGGCTTCCTGGGATGAAGGAGGGGGCCTCAGAAGGGGAATCCTTCAAATCTGCATATAAACTCCCCTCAAATCCTAGGCCGGCTGCTGAGCTATTCAGGGAGGAATCTCCAAGGAGCCCAGCAGAAGGCAAGAGCTGGAGGTCTGAAAGCTGAGCAGAAATTTGGGCTGCTACCCACTGCGGCAGAGAAAGAGTTTAATTCCCACCAAGTTAAAGAAGCTGAGCAAACACTTCAGACTTTTTGTTTGAAACACCCAATAGGCCACACCTTAGGACTAACCTGTGTATCCCTTGAATCCTGAGCTAGAAAGTCTAGATGGAGACTTGTCAGCCGTTTCTACACACACGTACGCATGCACGCACCCCACGCACTCACCCACAGGTAAGATTCCTGATGAGACCTAGTTAAGGGTCCAGGAATCACATAGCCACTTGGCTTCCGCTAATCGCCTGAGTCAGCACATTCTGCGTCCTGGACAGGCCCTTAGGGCCAGGACCGGAGGCCACTCCTGAAGGCAATGTTTTTTGTTTTTCTTTTAATCTTTTTTCCCTTCTTTAATTCCCCCTCCCCACTTCCACTCCTGACCTATGGATGTTGCCATTTCCCCTTAAGCACTGGATTTTTGAAGGTGGGGCGTCTCCTCCCACACGATTGCTGTGTGCACCCAGGGCCTGGTGCCCCCAGGGCCTGGCACCCCTGGCACACTGAGGAGGGGGCCTGGCACACCTGGGGTGTGGTCTGTGGCTCCACCTGGGGCATGAACCCAGGACCTTCTGCGTGTAAAGCAGATGTGCTAATCACTACACTGTGGAGCCACCTCTGAAGGTAATGTTTAAAGTGCCTATTCCTGGGCAGAGCCCACCGCCACGACTTACCCTGAGCTGAGTGGAGTAAGTCCGCCTTAGCCAGTCAGCCTTAGCCGTCTGCAGGGCTCTGCTGAGGTGCCAATGGTTCTGCAAATGTTTCTGACAGGAGCCTACAAGGGCAGCCCCCAGGCTTGGGCTCCTATCCCAACCATGTGGGGAAAAGACACCCAGGCCTTCTTATTCCACTACCTAGGCTGGGTGGCTACATCTTTGACCTCTGTCCTAAAACCTTCCCAGACGGTTCTTTCTCACCTTATTCTACATCACTTCAGAAGCAGGGGCAATGGCCCAAGTCAGGGGTGATCCAGCTCCAGCTAAGGGGGCAGATGTCCCCTGGAGGGCTAGGCCAAAAAGAGCCTTACCCCAAGCATACAGTCTCATTGGCATCTAAGCAAAGGACAAAAAATTTCCAGTCACTGAAACCATGGAGTAAGGGAGGAAAACATGGGGTAAAGGAGGAGGGAATGGTATAAAAACAGGAGACATTTTAAGTACATTTAATACATATAGTACCCTTTTCTGATTTAAAGTCACTTTATTAATTTAGGAACATGATAATACACTAAGGCTTTATAGAAGATCATGTTAGGTATATTTAGACCAGGGTTTCTCAACCTCGGCACTATTGACATAGTGGGTCAGACGATTCTTCGTTGGCAGTGTGTGTGTGT
>NW_011892204.1:5293-7460 GCF_000151845.1 Pteropus vampyrus
ATCCATAGAGCCCTCCTCCAACACCGTATTTCAAATGAATCCATTTTTTTCCCTATCAACCTTCTTCACGGTGCAACTTTCACATCCAGACATGGTAATTGGGAATATAAGGGTGTGCATGACCTTAGCCTTGGTCTCTAATGACACATCTTTGCTCTTGATGATCTTTCCTAATTCTTTCATTGCTGCCTTTCCGAGTCTCAGCCTTCTCTCGATTTCTTGGCTGTAGTCTCCATTTGAATTGATGACCGAATGAAGGTAAGCAAAATCTTTAACAATTTCAATCTCTTCATTGTCTATGTTATTGAGTGCTGACAGTGAGCTTGAGATAGTATGTTATGACAATGCTGTCTGTTAAATACTGGCCCGTAAGGCTCTCCGTGTAAGAGATGTGATAAGGGAAAGGTCGATATGCTCTTGTGAAAATGATAAATCATCCAAGGAGTTGCCTAAAAGCCACCGTCATGCCTGGGAGGAAAGTCTCAGAAGCAGACCCACAATTCTCTCCAGAGAATGCCATCTGTGGCTTTTTAAACACAAAGACAAATGAGTCTTTGCAGGCCTGAAGGCCTACCGCCTAGAGGAAGGCCAGCCACAGTGATTCTAGCCTGGAAAAAAAATGCACGGTAGGTGCCAGTGGATGTCCACTCCTCTCCCCTGATACCCACCATCCTGGTGACATCTGGAAGGGGTGTGGGGAGGAGAGTATGGCTGACGGAATAGCAGAGGAGGGATTACTGGTATTTAGTGAGGAAGAATCTGCTCCACACAGGACACACAAAGAAGAATAATCCTGCCTCAAATTCCAACAGCACCTCCAGAGTGAAGCACTGGCTGGGACCCAAATCCAGCCTCAGCCCTGAAACATTCTCGGCAAAATCCCCCTAGGAGCCCTCACTGGGAGCGACCTCACTCCCTGGCGTACCCACCAAGAGGAACAATTTAGGGAATGTCTGCTGAGGTAATGGAATGACGCCTTGAGTGTGCTTTTATTTATAAGCCAGTTTAAAGCTGAGGAACAGCTACCCAAAAAAGACTCTTTGGCTTTAGAAGAGATGAGCTGTTGCCTTTCTCTCTGGCTATGATTAGTTAGCAGAGCCAATTGTCTGATCCAGATACTCCTGGGTGGAGATAATGAAATTTTATCCCCCGAATACAAAGGAATGCTGGCCAATCCATTCTCTAAAGTGCAAGCCACTCTTCCCGCCTATCCAAGAGAGGGATCGCTTCATTCGGAAGTCTGCTGAAAGGGATGGAGGAGGGGAGGGTTTCTTCAGGCTTATGGTTTCTACTTCAAGCCAAGCGATGAGGATTCACCTGAATACCTGTTGCACTAGTGATGTTTTGTGCACACTCCTGACTTTCTTTCATGCATTCATTCATTCCACAGACTTTCGCTAAGTGGTGTCCACAACAACAGTTGTGCTGTGAGGATGAAATGAGATTCATCTGGTGAAGTGCTTACACAAGACCCCACACACAGAAATGTTTGGAAATCGTCTGTGTTGTCAGCAGGACTGCCAAAGTGCTGGACATAGTGCAGGACCCAACAGCCAATAGAGCAGGCCTCTGCCCTCTTGAAACTCCCAGTCTCACAGAGAGCGTTTCTCCTGGAAGCAAGCAAGGGCCCCTGGGGTGCGTGACGTACGCAGTGGAAGCACGAAAGAGAGAGCCTGGCCAGCCCACGGGTCTCCGACAAGGCCCCAGTTTCTGAGGCATGACCTCCCCCACAGCCCCCCGCCACTCCCACCCAGGCCACTCTTAGCTTGTTAGCAGATTTTTCCCTGCAACCTCCCTGGGCAGGTGGAGGAGCACGGGAGGCGGGGCGGAGGGAGTGAGGATATTTACAGGATTTGTTCCCATCTCTGGTTTTCTAGAAATCTTGGTAGCAGTGTGCACTGCATTTAAAACAGGCTTTGGAGTCAGATAAAAATTCTTCTTATAAGCTGAATTTAGTTAAGTTTTCTTTCTTTACAGTGGGGATGACACCCATCTCACAAGGTTTTTTATAAGGTTAATTAAGCTCTGTAAAGCACAGAACACACTGCCCAGCCCATAGTAAGCATTACATGGCAGCTTTCCTATTGTGTATTCCTCCCCGCACCCCGCCATCATATTGCCATCATAATAACCCCTTTTCCTCGTATAGCACTTTACAGTTTGCAGA
>NW_011892204.1:8355-9955 GCF_000151845.1 Pteropus vampyrus
TATACCCCATTACTTCCACTAAGGCCAAACAAAGTAGGAGGAAGAGACTGGCATAGCATCAGGAGCTGAACCCAAGAAACTTAGAGCTAAAGGTTGCATTGTGTTTGGCACAAAGAGCCTCTCAGAGGGACTCAGATGAACAGCAGTGATAAGGAGGTCAAGAAAAGACAAGCTCTCCACATGTGAAACCCATGCTATGAAATGCACTGGATTCAAAGTCCAAAAGCTAGGATTAAAGTTACAATTCTGAGTCTCAGCTTTTCTCTTGGTAAAATGAGAACAGTAATACATATTTCTCGGAGTTGTCGAAAGGATTAATTCAGAAACTGTAAGTGAAGTCTATGGCCATGTTAGCCTGAACATGCTCGATCTTGTCTGATTTCCGAAGCTAAGCAGAGTCAGGCCTGGTTAGTACTTGGATGGGAGACCATCTAGGAATATCAGGTGCTGTAGGTGTTAAAAAAAACAACAACTGTATGTGAAAGCCCTTTGTAAACCAAAATGCACCTCACAGACATAGGAATTGTTAGGAAAAATACTAAAGACAGAGACTCTAGAGGGGAACTCCTGACAACATGGTAGACTGAATTAATGTAGCTGTCTCCTCACCCAGCGCCCCGTAAAACACACAGAGAGATACACCACATTAACAAATCGAAAGATAAAAACCACATGATCCTATCAACAGATGCAAAAAAAAGCGTTCAACAAAATCCAGCAAGTGGGAATAGAGGGAACATACCTCAACATAATAAAGGCCGCGTATGACAAAACTACAGCCAACATCATACTCAATGGGGAAAGGCTAAAACCATTTTCCTTAAGATCAGGAACAAGACAAGGATGCCCACTTTCACCACTCCTCTTCAACACTGTATTGGAGTCTTAGCCACAGCAATGAGACAAGAAAGAGAAATAAAAGGCATCCAAATTGGAAAAAAGGAAGTAAAACTCTCATTATTTGCTGATGACATGATACTATACAGAGAGAAACCCTAAAGATTCCACCAAAAAACTGTTAGAACTGATCAATGAATTCAGCAAAATAGCAGGTTACAAAATAAATATTCAGAAGTCAATGGCATTTTTATACACCAATAATGAACTTTCAAAAAGAGAAATTAAGAAAACAATCCCATTTACAATTGCATCTAAAATTATAAAATACCTGGGATTCAAATTAACCAAGAAGATAGAAGGCCTGTTTTCAGAAAATTATAAGTCATTGAAAAAAGAATTGCAGAAGATACAAAAAAATGGAAGCATATACCCTATTCATGGGTAGGAAGAATCAACATTGTTAAAATGGCCTTACTACCCAAAGCAATCTATAAATTCAATGCAATCCCTATCAAAATACCAATGACATTTTTCAGAAAGCTAGAACAAATAATTCTAAAATTTATATGGAGCCATAAAAAACCCCGAATAGCCAATCTTGAGAAAGGCAATCTTGAGAAAGAATAAAGTTGGAAGTATCACACTACCTGATATCAAACTATACTACAAGTCTATATTAATCAAAACAGCATGGTACTGGCATAAAAACAGATACATTGATCAATGGAACAGAATAGAGAGGCCAGAAATAAATCCACAC
>NW_011892205.1:0-240 GCF_000151845.1 Pteropus vampyrus
AAACTTTTGGGACATGGCAAAAGTGGTCATAAAAGGAAAGTTCATGTAATTACAGACTTATCTCCAAAAACAAGAACGAGCCCAAATAAACAACCTAACGCTTCATGTCAAAAAACCAGAAAAGGAAGAACAAATGAAGCCTAAAGTCAGCAGAAGGAAAGAAATCATCAAATTGAGAGCAGAAATAAGTGAAATTGAAAACAAGCAAACAAAAAAAATGAAAAAATAAATGGAAGAAAT
>NW_011892205.1:3586-4379 GCF_000151845.1 Pteropus vampyrus
ACACACACACACACACACAAATGTGTGGTGTTTTTGAAAAATAAACGAAGCCCTGGAGGTCAGTTAGGTCAGTGTTTACCACACTTCCTCATACCTCAGAATCACCTGGGGGAGGTTTTGTTTTGCTTTGCTTTTATATTGATTCGTGGATCACACCTCATTCTTAATCTGAATATTGAAAATTGAAAATTGTCTACTAGTGAGATGAGAGTGGGGAAGTATTCATTTGTATTTTGAGATTCCCAATGACTCTAAGTCAGTCAGTCTCTATGTAGAAGTTTGAGGACTGGTGAATTCTGTCTTATTGCTTCCTCACAGAATAGCAATATTCTCAAAGTTACTAAGTATAAAGTACAAATTATTAAGTATAAAAATTCTTCTGAAAGGATTTTTTCACTCTTCATTACATTATTTTACAAATATTACTTCTAGGGATTTCTATCTTTATTCAAATATATAATAAATGTAACCCTTTTCCTATTTTCTTATATCAATTGATAACTAAAATTAGATCACTAAATGCTGCTTATAAAAACTAGGCTCACTCTCAATTCCCAGGCATTCCTTTAGTTTCTTTACATTTCTGCTTTTTTACATCAGTTTTATTGTGGGTTCTAAAAGACTTTTTAAAGAATGGCATACAAGTAGAGAGTGTATTTTATATATTGTATGAATATTTGAAGAAGCTTCTAAGATTTTATGAAATCTCAATAATTGTAAATAAAAATTTGTGCATTTATAGAATAGATAGGTTTTATGATTTATATAAAACTCTAACCACAATTCCTAACTT
>NW_011892205.1:8139-8497 GCF_000151845.1 Pteropus vampyrus
TGGCAGTATTTCACAGTATTTCATCTTTCCTTATGGCTGAGTAATATTCCATTGTATATATGTACCACATCTTTGTCCAATCATCTATCAAAGGACAGTTTAGTTGTTTCCATGTCTTGGCCACAGTGACTAATGCTGCCATGAATGTGGGGACACATATATCATTACAGATAAAAGTTTTTTTTTAAATTTGGGAGGTAGATACTTTACTCTGAATTCTTAACCGTTGTTCTGGAAGTTCCATTCCATTACAGTACGAAGAAACTTTACTTTAGATTTAGTTAGACAACAGCCACCAGGTGGCAACTAACTGCAGTTGCCTCCAGAGTTTGCTTCTGGAGCCAGAACCCTCCAGGAC
>NW_011892206.1:0-871 GCF_000151845.1 Pteropus vampyrus
CCCCCAGGGCCGCAGGGGAGTTGTCACCAGGCGGGGACCGCTGACACCGGCTGGGGACAGAGATCTCCGGGCAAGGTGTAAGAGTCTTCGCTGAGACCTTACGAATATTTCGAGGACTCTAAGAATCTCAGACCCTTCTGTCGTGATGAAAAGGCTCCAAGGACCTTGCCGGCCTTGCCCCCGGCGCCCGGCCCAGTGGACGTAGCAGGGCTGTTTCGTAAGGGACCATGGTGTGAACAGAGTGTATTACAATCTGGCACCCAGCGAGCCCACCGGGGTTCTTAAAACACCCAGCAGCTGGGACCGAATGAGGCCGACACCGGACAAACGCCGGGCTCGGGGCGGGGAGCGTGCGGGACCGGCGTCTCATCTAGAAGCGCCTGCCCCATCCTATGGAATAGGAAGCCTATCCCAGAGGGCAGAGCAGAGAGCCCAGGGCAAGAACCCCGAGCACACCCGGCAACTGTGCCCGGCCGGACCACAGAGTTGCCAGGGCAGGGGACTGTGACACGCCTTCTCTGGTGCCCTGTGGACGTCTCGTCTTTGGACACCGGAAGCAAGGGGAACAGGCGATTTGTCTTCCCAGGTCAGAGGTCTTAAGATCGAGGGGAACCTCCTAGTGCCCTCCTGCCCAGGGGCCACACCCACGAGTCTCAGTCTTTGTAGCAGATCCCGGACTCTGTACCTGAGCCCACCGTGTCACGGGCCCTTGGAGGGAAGGTGACTGCACGTCACACAGAGGAATGTAAGGAATTTGTGGCCAGAGAGCAGACAGCGGCCAGTTCAAGCTGCACATGATGGCTGCACAGTCCCCCTTTGGGGACAGGAGGCCTCCATCTCTGCCCCTCGAATCTGGGCAGGGCTTCTGGCT
>NW_011892206.1:1793-4196 GCF_000151845.1 Pteropus vampyrus
CCAGCGTTAGCTCGTGTGAACAGCTGGAGTTCTGAAATCCAAGCTTTATTCTTAGTGAACAACGACCTGAGGAATTGGGAGGGATATTTCCAAGCTACTCGTGTATTCATTTCCTGGGGCGACAGCACCGTGGAGGTCCGAAGCATTTAAAAGAAGTTTTCCTCTTTCCTCTCTGTGAGGGATTTCTCTCTGCACGGAGCTGCGGTTCCGACTGCTGACAGCGCTCCAGGCGGGCGGGGACCTGCCCAGCACCCACTCCTGGTTCCCGGGGTCCTTCCTGGGCTGCACGGCCACATGCTGCCCACGGGATGGTGGCCACCGCCCATCGGGAAGGCGGGTCTGAGGCTGGGATGGGAACGGTCCCGTGAGCGGTCACGTGAGCCGTCACGTGAGCCTCCAGCCCCTCCATCTGCTGACCCACAGCTGGCCCCTTCGCTCCGCCATCGAGGGCTCTGGACGGCCAGCAGGTCTGCTCCTGTGCTCCTGGTAAACCTGCGGGTCCGGGTCCTCTGAGCCCCCCGCTGGTGGCCTCACTGCCAAGGCCAGGGCCACGGCCGTGCAATGTGTTTCGAGGCCAGGCCGAAGGGGAGAGAGGACGCCACACATAGCTGGCTGTCACGCAAAGAAGGGCTGCAGGAGAGTGGGCCAGGGACGAGCCAGCAGCATCTGCCCCCACAGCTGGTGAGTGGCACTGGCGTGGGCGGTGGGAAAGGTCTCAGACCCGGGGAAAAGGAGGGGGCTCGGTGAGGACCCGGCGGGCAGCTGGAGGCCGGGCCACCCGGCCGACGGCAGATACACGGAGGCCAGTGGCAGGTTCGCGGAACGGGGACCGAGGTCCTGCCCCCCGGGGTCGTGGCACTGTAAAACCTCCAGCGAGGTCGGCAGGAGCTGATGGTGCCTCAGCGAGGGCCAGGCCTGTGGTCCGCCACGCCACCCCCTGCTGCCCGGGCTGAGTCAGGCCATCGGAGGGACAGCTCGTCCAGGAAGCAAACGGGCGCGCAGGTCTCTGCCCCCTAAACCCAGACAAGGAGCGGGAAGTGCGGCCTCTTTGAGACTTGGGAGCAGTCCAACCCAAACAGGGCGACCTGACACTTGTCCACGATGTGCGCGCTGAGCCACGAGAGCTTAAGTCACCTCCCAATTTGCTGGATTCCACGACCAGAGTCTGGGGACCTCTGTGCCACGTGGGACTGTGCCTTCGGTTCTGTTTGTCATGCTGGCTTAGAAGGAGCTTCCCAGGCCGACAGGCTCCACGGTCCAGCCCCAGAACTCCCGCCTGGCCACTGGTCTGCACCCATTTACGCCATGTCCTCAGGTCCCTGTGGGTCTCCGTGTCCGGCAACAACCCCTCTCTCAGTGGGAGCGGCGGCGGCGGCGGGGCGGACAGCGGGGAGGACGGTACCCTAGCCGCAGGCGCAGCGGGACCACAGGCGGAGGCTCGCGCATGCGCACCGGGTCGCAGCGGCGTCTGCCCAGCCCTCCAGACCGTCTTGGGGAGCCCCCGAGCCCATGAACGTTGTAAACGTTTCTTCTACAAGAGGCCACTTCCATGGTCATAAAAATTAAGTTAAACTGACACCAGTACTTACTACGTTCTGCCAGGAACAAGATAACTTTTTCCATGACGATGTACGTAAATGCAAACACATCACAATGTGTGCGTAGTCGTGTTTGTACATGCAGACGTGCATCGTGCGTGTGCATTTACGCCTCTCGTTTTACATACGACTTGTATATAACATATCTATACAGTCAGAGTCGTATCTCCAGGCCCAACGCCATGTCCCCGACTATTCTGTGCAGTAGAATATGGCAGACATCACGTAATCACATTCACCCGTCACACAGGAAAAACGGTATCTAATTAGACGATTAAAATTTAAGATTATTAAAGTTTTCTCTTATTTTTATCGGAAACTTCTGGCACTTACTTGTCCATAAAATAAAGCTGTAAACATGGTCTCGGATTTATGATAAGGTTTTGCCAGCAGGACGGTGGCAGGCACAGCCTGTCTGGGACCCGCTGTGAAGGCCTCGTGCACTAAGGCCAGCCTGGCCTCGTGGGGACAGAGGGCTTGCCTCAGTTGCTCACCCCGATAGGAGCCAACTCTGCTTCCTTCCTGTCCCCAGTAACTCCTCGAAAAGGACAAGGCACTGCCTCCCACTGAGAGAGGGGTTGTTGCCGGACACGGAGAGCCACAGGGACCTGAGGACATGGCGTAAATGGGTGCAGACCAGCGGCCAGGAGGGGGGTCTGGGGCTGGACCGTGGAGCCTGTCGGCCTGAGAAGCTCCTTCTAAGCCAGCATGACAAACAGAGCCGAAGGCACAGTCCCACGTGGCACAGAGGTCCCCAGACTCTTGTCGTGGAATCCAGCAAATTGGGAGGTGATTTAAGCTCTCG
>NW_011892206.1:4941-5339 GCF_000151845.1 Pteropus vampyrus
GTAAACATGGTCTCGGATTTATGACAAGGTTTTGCCAGCAGGACGGTGGCAGAGACGGCCTGTCTGGGACCTGCTGTGAAGGCCTCGTGCACTAAGGCCAGCCTGGCCTCGTGGGGACAGAGGGCTTGCCTCAGTTGCTCACCCTGACAGGAGCCAGCTCTGTTTCCTTCCTGTCCCTAGTAACTCCTCCAAAAGGACAAGGCACTGTCTCCCACTGAGAGAGGGGTTGTTGCCGCACACGGAGACCCACAGGGACCTGAGGACATGGCGTAAATGGGTGCAGACCAGCGGCCAGGAGGGGGGTCTGGGGCTGGACCGTGGAGCCTGTCGGCCTGGGAAGCTCCTTCTAAGCCAGCATGACAAACAGAACCGAAGGCACAGTCCCACGTGGCACAGAG
>NW_011892207.1:0-2254 GCF_000151845.1 Pteropus vampyrus
TGAAGACCTGAAGATTGACTCACTTGCCAATGGCCAATGATTTAATCAATCAAGTTTGTATAATGAAGCCTCTATAAAAATCCCCAAAAGATGAGATTCGAAGAGCTTCTGGGTTGGTGAACGTGCAGAGATTTGGGGAGAGTGGTGTGCTCGGAGAAGGCACTGAAGTTCTCATGCTCTTTCGCACACCTTGCCCTATGCATCTCTTTTATTCGGCTGTTCCTGAGAGAAAGCCTTTAATATCCTTTGTAACAGACTGGTAATATAGTAAGCAAATGGGTTTCCTGAGTTCTGTGAGCCGCTCTTGCAAATTAATCAAACCCATAAAGTATGTCGTGGAAATCTCTGATTTCTAGCTCGTTGACCAGAAGTACAAATAACAACCTGGACTTATAATTGGCATCTGAAGTGCAGGGTGGTCTTGTGTGACCGAGCCTTTCACCTGTGGAATCTGATGCTATTTCCTGGTACATAGTGTCATATCAAGATAAATTATAGGACACCCAACTGTGTTCAGGAATTTCTTGGTGGAGTAGAAAAATCTCTCCACACATCAGAATTGGGTTCAGAATCTAAGGAATGCTCACAGAGAATTGGCACTTCAATACCTCTTTGATACACAGAAGGGAATAAATCTGTCCCAAAGAGAGATAGCCTGAGATGAAGCTGTTGAAGGAACAACTTCACTGAGGCATCAAGAAGTCCTTTACCTGAGAGATGAAAGAATACTAAATTGGAAGGATGAATTTTAAGCTTTAAGAATTTTAGACTTAGGACTGTTAACTCACTAGGTTAAGAAAAACTGATTTTTAACTTTAATCCTTTTAGATTTTAACTTTTACTCATAAGGGCAAAATAATTTGATCTATACTTTAGCGTATTTAAAATGTAATGATTTTGAATTTTAATATGACAATGAGAGGGTGTTTCTATTCAAATCTGAATCATCTCTACCTTGTTGACAGTTTTTGATTGAACTATATGCATTTTATTGGATTTTTCATGTTGTCAATTTTACTACTGACTCTCTCATATATTATGTCAGAGAATGTGCCTGAACATTATTCAGGGCAAGAAATAGAATTGTGAGTGGGTTTTTAGCCTTGGATGCAGAGGGGCTTTGAAGTTAATTTAAGTACTGCACTATTCAAACTCATTTTAGAGCATTCTGGGTGGGAAAATCAATATCGCTTCCCAGTGGTCCCAGGAAGATACCTCAAACAGAATGGCATTGTGGAAATGACCTCATGAATGATTATTGTGATATACCCCTATCTTTACCCCATTGTGATAGCCACCCACTTCTCTCCCAGGCCCTCAGCTGACCATGTACGTCATGGTTAAGCCCAATATGTTAAGACAAAAATCCAGTTAGGGAATTTTATGATGAAATACTTCCTTCTCATTTCAGATGTTTCTGTACATGTGAGGGGATCTCACATAGAATAATTCCAACCCCCTTCTTCCTTTTGGCTTCTTCCACAGGAGAAGAAGACCCAGGTTTCTCACTGCATGGTGCCTGGTTTCTCAAGAGGAGTATCCAAAAAGTAAGCATTCTAAGAACCTCAGGCTGAAGCTGCAAGATTTATGATAAAGTAGCCTATGTGGCCCAGAATTTCGTGTCTGTTATATTCTCTTCATTAAACAAGTTACTAAAGCCAGCCTAGGTTCCAGGGAAGGGAAATTAGCTTGTTGTACCTTTCAATGTGATGAGCTCCATGCTTGTCCAGGGAAGGTAGTGGCCTTCTTGGAGATTATCTATCACATATGTTATACCTTCTTCCAGCCTTTTACTCTTAGTTTACTATTAATGCTTCATAATTAAAATGCTTCATAGAAACAGCATAAAATCGGGTCTTATTTTTAACCAATCTAATAATTTCTGCCTTTTACCAAGTTTAGTTCATTTACATTTAATATAATTGTCGGCATGTTGCATTTAATTCTCCCATGTTAATGTTTGTTTTATTGTTCATCTATTTGTTCTTTGGTCTATTGTTTCCCCTTTCCTTCTCTTGAATGAATTACATTTGCTTTAGTATTCTATTTTCTTTTGTGTGTTGTCTTTATGCTTCTTTGTGTTAAATTTGTCTTTAGTAATTGCTTTAGATTGTATGTTATGAATTATTAAATTATCATCTACTTTAATGAGCAGCATAAGTAATTTAAAATAGAATTATTCCCTCTATCTTTTCCCATACTTTGTGTACTTGTCATTTTATATATTACTACTATACGTTATAAATATCATAAT
>NW_011892207.1:3779-6495 GCF_000151845.1 Pteropus vampyrus
AGATTTAGGGGTACAGCATCAGCAGATTGTGAAGGATCTATTTACCTGTCTTTCTCTTGCTTCTCCCTTTCGAACAGCCCTCTGTTTTGTCTCCCTTATTTTTTTTACCTCCTGTGCTTCCTTCTTATCCACATCTTCCCTCATATACATCCCTTTTACTCCTTACACCCCATTTCACTTTTATTGGAATGCAGATAAAAGAGATAATAAAACGAAATAAAATGACAATTTACTTGTACAGAATAGGCCAATGAAGAATCCCTGAAATGTTATAGCCTCTTCTGAGAGTGGGCCAGTTTCTAATAAAGTCATTTAGTGTAAGAAAATTCCCCAGAATGAGGATCTGGCTCAGCTTGATAGGCTCTGGGGCAGGGTTACTGCCTCTCCAGGGCTCTCCGGTTGGTGGGTTGTGATGATAAAACCAGCTCTGAGTACAGGAGATTTTCATTTGATGAGTGGTCTGAACATCTACTTAGTGGTTATAAAATATTTGCTGCTGAAAGCCACAGAGCATTGATAAACAGATCCTGGACAGCTGAGTTATTGCAATCTACTTAACATGAAGAGAACAAATTATGAGTCAAATGTTCTTGTTTAACAACCTTACTCAGGGCAGAGGACTGCTTAAGGTTGGCGTTAACCCTGCATGCACAGTGCCTAGCCAAGATCCCGGAAAGCGCTTGCAGGCGCTGAAGGGATGCAGGTGGGTTTGCCATCAGGACAAAGGTTTGCGGGGAGGAAATTTAAAAAGACCCATCTGGTAAAGGAAATAAAGAATTTGTAAAACTGAAGTATGGTATCGAATACACTACCTAGTCTCCCTCTGTGGCTTATGTTTCATCTTCCTTAGATGACATGTGTTTGGGCTTATTAAATCTTATCTTTAGCATAATACCATATTCTTTTATGTTTTGGGGGAAAGGAAGGAATATTGTCTGTTCTCTATTAGTCATTTGAAGCCAGGTCAGTCATCTCAGCCCAAGTACTATAAATACTCATTGAAATCTGACTCCTTTTCTGTACTTTCAAGATTATGCTTTTCTGTAACACGTGCAGAAAGGGATGGCTTCATCCCACTCATGGGAAACAGACTAGGAAAATGTCTGCTGCGCATGTGGTTTTAAAAAGTAAATGAATTTAAAACTGTTTGTTTCTTTATCAGCTCCCACATGCATTTGGGGATATGTATGGAAGGAACCTTTTTGAGGGTGAGTGAAAGTATTGTTAGTGGGCAAGGAGAAAATGGTTTCTTTGTTGCTCATGACCTAAATGTCGTCCGGAGAATTTGGCTTAATCAGGGCTCTGGGGTGGTATTTGAGCCTTAGCCAAATCGGGGCTTCACGTTTCTGTCCTGCACCTTCACTACATTCACTAGCACCCCACACGCTCACCTCCACCTCCCCCAACAAGAAGTACATACACGCATGCGCACACCCGCGTTTCAGACTTGGCCTCTGACTCCTCTGAAGCTTTCACTCCTGCAAGCCATTTTGCATTCTCTTCTTGACCCCACAGCTGGCATTGCTGCTGGAGATTACCTGCAGAATCCAGACATGGAATTGGAAATAAAGGTATGAAAAATACATGTTTTAATTAAAAAAAAATCCACAACACCAAATTAAGCCATACAGTATTTTCTTCTCTATTGGCATACTCCCAATAGTTTCAAATTGGTTTTCCTGAGCCAAGAATTTTCCTTAAATGAAATACACTGTGCTAGGAAAGCTTTCAAGACCTCTTCACCTTAAAGTGCAAACCTCTGAATGGGGCCCTAGAAAGCAGAGTCTAGATTTGGCATGCCACTTAAACCATGATTAGTAGAGCGTATCAGCATGCTAGAAATAGCTCTATTTGTAAACCTCCTGTTTTTCAGCTCTTGATTGCCAGCCAAGCCCCAAATCAATCCCAAAGAATGAAAACAAAGATAATAACAAGAAAATAGGTTTTTCATGCCAGAACTCAGGAATGTATCTTATTGTCCCTATGCTGACTTTGGACCACATAAAACAAGGAGCAGTGACCTTGGCCTGCTGGTCCTGTCTTCAGGAAAGTGCACTGTGTCACTGTACCCAGATCCTCCCTACTGTTAAGGTCTCTGTTTTATTATTAGTATACTGGGGACCAATTTTGCTAGCTTTCTCGTGTGAAGTATAATGTGTTTCTTATACCTACATACCTGCTGCTTCCAATCAGCTAGGATTTTTTTTTGTGGGGGGAAGGGCGAGGAAGGTTTTTAAAGTTTAATTCCTGTTTTGAGTTAGTGTGAAGCAGACTTGATTTTTTTTCTTCCTGTTGAAATATGTCCTTGTACCTTGCTTGACAAGCTGTTGTAAAATGCTCGGAGAGCTCTCTTGTGAGGTCTGAATCTGAGCGAGGTAGCAAATGGACACACTTTCAAGTTTTCCTCCCTCCATAGCTAGGTGGGTGTTCACTGTGGCTATTTATTAAGGAGAATCAGCCATAAATCAGTACTAATTTTCCATTTTCTTCTTATTGATGGAATTGCTGTAGGAAAACAGCTTGTCTCTCAAGTTCTTAGAGCCCTACAGCGCTGAAAGCTGCATACAATAAAAGTTGTTTTGACAGAAAACTGACCAAAGATGACAATGGACAGAGAGGGATGACAGAAGGGAGGGGTAGGAGCTGTATATGGTTGTCTGTTTTGAACTGAGATGCTCTTTCTCTTTTTTCTTTGTTAAATTACTTTTTCATATGA
>NW_011892207.1:7702-8335 GCF_000151845.1 Pteropus vampyrus
TGCCTGTGCCTTGAGTCCCGAAATCTGCTAAATTACATGACTCTGAAGACTGGTGCGACCATAGTTTTAAGATCTCCAACTTATACTGGCTCTCAATATTCCCTGATTGTCCTTCTGTGTGTGCCTAATGTGCTTCTTTTTCTCAAGCCTCCATTCTCCTCCAACTTCCTGTCCGCCCCCCACTTTCCTGCTAACACTCATTCAATGACCCCACTCTGTATTTCATAGAAAAAGGGAAGCCATTAACCAAGGTCTCCTTCAAACGCCTGTCCTACACCCACGCCTTGCATCTCTACCTACCTCGTTCATATTTCTATGAAATGTATGTCCCTTCTCTACTAGATAATTTTTTCTTGTTATTTGTGCTTTTTCAGAGATCTCAATTTTTTTCCCTGTGCTCCTTCTTATATCTTTAACTTTGCTCTATTTGATGGTTCTTTCTAATCTATGCTTAAGCCACTTCCACTGACCCCATATCTCCCTTTGGCTTCTAAATTACCTTTCTCTTTGTCTTCACGGCAAATCTTCCTGAAATAAAAAGTCTATATTGCTGCTTCCATTTTTTTTTATTACCTCTATCTTCTTTTTCAACCCAAAGTAATCTGAGTTTTACTCTCACTACCCTTCTAAATC
>NW_011892208.1:0-1274 GCF_000151845.1 Pteropus vampyrus
ATTGGGTGTGATCAGAGAGACACACACAGAGGGGACCCTGAACTCCAACTTGGAGAGACAAAAGCCTTCCCATAGGAAGTGACTCTTAGGATGTACCTCAGGGGCCATGTAAGAATTTAGTGTGGACAAGAGCGGGTAGAAATCTGCAGGCAGTGGAGACGGTGCGGCAAAGGATGTAGACCAGGACATAAGCCGACTGGAAAGGACAAGCCAGTTCCTCTACGTGCAAAGATCAAACACATAGCTCACCTGAGGAGAAGCAAACAGGCTCTCTGTGCCTCGGTGTTCCCATCTGTAAACGGGGCTGATTGTACTTCACGCCTACTTGCCCGATGGACTCCCTGGGGACGAATAAAAACTAGGTTCCCAGGCAAAGTCACTTTACCACCTGATATTGCTCCCTTTCCCCATTAGTGGCCTGGCTTTCCTGGGGCTGTTTCACCCTTTGAAACAAAAATTTAGTCGATTTGAATTTTCTCTTATCGAACGACATTCGGAGAAAAAAGAAGAGAGACTGAGATGGGACAGTCTTTGCCCTCTGAGAGCCCACGTTTTCCCCCGATCCCATAGGGGGCAGGCCCCCTCGGCTCAGAGAAATTCTCCTACCTGCCCTACCCAGCCACTCCTCTAGCCCACACTCCCTCAACACCGCGCACCTGTCCAGCGGAGCCGTGTCGGTCAGGAGAGGCCAGGCTCTGCTGCGGTAACAGACAGGCCCTCCATCTCAGTGGTTTACCAGGGGTCTGTTTCCTCCCTATGCTACACGTTCACTGTGGAATGGCAGGGGGCGGGGGGCAGGGCTAATTCATCATGGCCGCTCTGGGATCCGGGCCTAGCAGAGGCTCCTTCTGGACACAAACTCCCACATTCGCCGAAGCAGGAGAAGGAAGCATGGAGAACAGGGCACTGACTTTAAAGCGTCCGCTCATAACCGAGACACGTGACCCGTATGCTCACTTTTCATTGGCCAAAGCAAGTCGTGGCCACGTGACACTTCGAAGGGGGTGTGGAAGTGTAGTCGTACCGTGTGTCTGCCAAGGGACAGGAGGACGTACTCTTTAGAGAACATCGCTAGTAACCGCTGCAGTGGCACTCACCCCAGCTGTGAGTTTACGTGCATTTCTGTGACTGATCTGTGCCCGCCTCTCCCCCTGGACTATAAATCCTGGGAAGAGGGTTCCATCCAGTTTTGCTCACCACTGTGTCCCTGGTCCCGTGGACATAGAGGGCACTCCGTAAATATCCACCGGGCACATTACTGAAATGAGACTCTT
>NW_011892208.1:2802-5131 GCF_000151845.1 Pteropus vampyrus
CGAGGGTCCTTCTGGGAAGTTCTGGAAATGTTCTCCTGAGGTGGCCTGTCCCCTATGGGATCAGGGAACGATGTGGGCTCTCAGAGGGCAAAGACCGTCCCATCTAGTCCCCGTCCTTTTTTCTCCAAATGTCATTTGAAAAGAGAAAATCCAAATCAACTACATTTTGTTTTCAGAGGGCGGGACAGACTGAAACAGCCCCTGGAAACCCGAACCGCTAAGTGAGCATTTAGGAAAAGGAGCACTCTGAGGCGATAAAGTGGTGTTTTGAAAATAAATAGCCCCCTTTCCAACCCTTCCTACCGCCAACACACCCCCGCCCAGCTTGGCCATCAGCCGCAGCTTCCTGGGACGGGGCGGGAGCACCGTGAACTCGGTGGCCGTGGGAAGGGACGCCCGTGCTCGGGTGCACACGGGCAGTGTTCCCAGCACTGGCCCTTTTCCCACGCACTGGTGTTTCGGGCCTGGTCCTGAGCTAAATCTTAGGAAAGGGCTTCTCTCTAAAGTGCCCATGGGACTGATACCGAAACCGCCCCCCAAAGTCAATGACCAGGGAAGTGGTGCCGCTACCACACTGGGGGCGGGGAGACCCCCAGGTGTTCGGGACCCCAGCCCCGGCCACCGTAGAATTTACACCCGAAAGGAGGTTAAAACCCCCCATGGAACAGCCCACCTCCCTCCATCCATCTCTGAAACCGTCTGCTTTTAAAATGTGAACATCAACCTCATGACAGCAAACCCTCCCCTTCAATGTGTTTTCAGCTGAAAAACTGGTTTGTTTGATTTTTTAAAAATCTAATTATCTGTCAAGCCACCTTTAGGGCCCACTTGTTGTCACTGACTTCACATTAGACACCAATTAGACCTAATTCTGAAATGCTTGTTTTTTCTTACTTTTGATCCCATTTAGTTGGACTCTCTCTTCCATGACTATTTTAGAGTGTTTTCCAGGAAACGGATAGAGCTATACATACGCTCATTGTTTTTCCCCCCATAGAAATGTCCCGTATAATATGCCTGTTATTGTGTTATTTACATTAAAACACATCCAAACCCAACTCTCAGATGTCCCCAGACAAACTCCAGAACAAAGTAGGAACAAAACATGACCTGAAATTAGCTTCCAATCATCGTAAATACCTCCTAAGTGTCTGCTCCAGGCCCACGATGCTATCTGCAAGGGAGCTACTTCAGAGCGTGGGAACTTGTCCTCCGCAAGATGCTGCCTAAAAGCCACCCAGGGTCAGAGGCAGCCACCTCAACAACCACCTGCCTGGTAAAGAACAAAGCAAGGGCTGCTCCTCAGTGAAACTTGAAGCCCACAATAACAGTTGAAAGCGATTCCATAACGCGGTGGAACTCGGGCAGGGGGAGGAGGGAGCGAAGTTCAATCTCCTTCGAAAAAACTCAGGGGAGAAATTTCAGTGAGACTGAGGGGCCAGGGGTAGGGAGCAGGGGGATGACTTAGAGACTAACGAAATGTTACTTTTCAGATGCCCCTGGAGGAATAAAGGGCAGAGAGAAGGGTTCTCAGATATCCTTATATTTTTATTCTGTCATTATTGTAAATAAATATGGGAGTGGCTCCCAGGAAGTCAGAAGTGGAAATAATAGAATGGATAGGTAGATGGTGGATGGATGGGTGGGTGGGCGGATGGATGGATGGATGGATGGATGGATGGATGGATGGATGGATGGGTGGATGGATGGGTGGATGGGTGGATGGATGGATGGATGGATGGATGGATGGATGGATGGATGGATGGATGGATGGATGGATGGGTGGATAGATGGATGGATAGGTGAGTAGGTGGGAAAGATAGTGAGTAGGCAGGTAGGTGGACAGGTGGACAGGTGAGCAGGTGAGAGGGTGGTAGATGGGTCTAACAGGTAGAGAGAAGGGCGTATGAATAGTTGGGCGGGTAGAGAAGTGGAAGGAAAGATTCTAAGAGAGCACTGCAGGGCGTGGGAGCCGGTGAGCGGAAGGGGAGGTGAGTGTGGTCTAGAAGGAGGACGGGCGTGGTCAAGGCAGGACTGACAGGTGCTTTTTTGAGTGCCCTCAAGCAGCCTTCAGGGCAGACGTGCTCACACAGATTCCTTTTCCTGCCGCGAACAGGCCAGACTGGATATCTTTAAAAAGTGCAAGGAAAGGCTCAGAGAGGAGGCAGAGTCAATTAAGAGCTTTCCAGAACTAAGCATATTGTTGAAATCACCGACTGGGCATTTTACGCTGCAGAGATGGAGATAGGATGGAGAGCAGTTGTTCTGGGGACTTTTTAAGATAGGAGGACCAGACACAAACTTTCTGGCCATGAAAGCTGCCCATAAG
>NW_011892209.1:0-2601 GCF_000151845.1 Pteropus vampyrus
TTCTACTCTCTTTGGAATGGGCTCTTAAATCTTGAATTTAAATGAGGCCTTTGTGATCTGTCCTGTAGCCACACTTTCCAGTGTGATGAAATGGCTTCTGGTAAGCCCGGCGTTGGCTTTCGGTGGGGAGAGTTAGTGCCTCGGGTCCGTCTCTTGCTGTAGGTGCAGCTAGAGGTGTGTGCGCCGCGTGTGAACACCATGCTCCGCGCGTAGGGGTTGTGCGCTTAGCTGTAGTGTGTACCTTCCCCAGGAAGCTGGGAGAAGCACGTACCCTGCGGTGACTTGGGCCAGCCCCTCACACCCGCTCGTGTTTTCTCGTGCAGCTGAAACTCGAGGACCGCTCCGTGGTGCCCCGGGATGTGGTCCGGCACATGCGATCCACCGTGAGTCCTGCGTCCCCCTGGCGGGGGAGTGCGTGGGAGTGGGTGGGGGTCGTCTGGGCTGGGCCTCCCAAGGTGGCCGGCACCGTGTGCCTGCTCGGGCCTAGGTGCCTTCTCCTCCCCAGGACAGCCAGTGCGGCACTGTGATAGACGTCAGCATCGACTGCGCTGTCAAGCTCATCGGCACCAACTGCATCATCTACCCCGTCAACAGCAAGGACCTGCAGCACATCTGGGTGAGCCGCCCTGCCCGCCCCTCACACCCCCGCCGCCTCGCTCTGGCTCCATGGTCCTCTGCCACACGCGCAGGCGCTGCCCCTCGCAGCTCAGGTGGCACAACTCAGGGGCCACTCACCCCCTTGGAGCCCGCCTGCCGCTCTTTGTCAGGGACCGTGTGCACACGAGGTCAGGACACACCCCAATTTGGCGGCTCCGACCCCAGCATCAGTTGCAGGTGTGGATCCCATACCTAGTTTCTCTCCTCCCCTAACACTTACTTGTCCTTTTTTAAACAAGTTTCTTTTCACTAACTTATTTTTTAAATGATTTCAAACTTGCCAAACGTTGCGAGTTCCTGCACCCCCCCTGCATCACCCAGGACCCACGGCCGTTCACTTGCTCCCTCTGCTCCCTCCTCCCTCCTCCTTCCTCCCCCCTCCCTCATCCCCACGTTTCCTTCTCTCTCCTTGAGAGCAGGCTACAGATGTGATGCCCCATGACGCCTAAATACTACAATGTGCACGTCCCCCAGACAGGAACACTCCCCTGTGTAACCACCGTTTGGCCCCCCAGATTAGGGAGTTGGTCGTTACTGCCCGATTCTGTTGTCTCTTTTGGCCTTTCGGATCCAGAACTCCATTCGGGAACACACTTTGCATTTAGTGGTCAACTCTTGATCTTCTCCAGTCTGGACCAGTTCCCCAGTCTGGCTTTGTCTTCCACATCCTGATACATCCCTCACCTTGACCCTGACCATAGGCTCTCTGAAGTTGGCTTGGTGCCCTGGACACCAGTGTCATCTCCCGCACCCTGAGTTTACTGGCAGGGCATGCATGATCAAACAGGTTTGGGGACCACTGCCCTCAAGAGGGATTGGTGCCCTGGACACCAGTGTCATCTCTCACGCCCTGTCTCCTTGGTCTTCAGCCCTTCATGTACGGGGACTATGTAGCCTATGACAGCTGGCTGGGGAAGGTCTACGACTTGAAGAACCAGATCATCCTGAAGTTGTCCAATGGTGCCAGGTACTAGCTCCCCACAAAGGAGCCATCCGCTCGGTGGGGCCGCCACTGGGAGGAGGGGGGTTGGGGGTTTTCTCATGGCCCTGTGATGACAGGTTTCATCCAGGGCCATGACAGGTGCTGTGGATGTTCGGGGCCTGACCCTGGGCACCTGTCTCCTGTCACCGCAGCTGAATTCTCTCACTCAGCATCTGGTCTGTGCCGTATCTTGATTCAGAGAGAGAAGCATTATCACTTAGGATACCTGCTAGGGCCTGATGCTTTACCTTAGACACTCGGAGCTGGGGCTGGGGTCTGGTTCATTTTAGGAGAGTTCCTTGTACCAGTTCAGAAGCTGAGCTGCGGACAGAGGAGGAATTGTGCCATTTTAGGGCATGCAACATGTTGGCGCCTCTGGATAACTCCTTTTGATACTGATCAGCACCACACTGGGTCCTGGCTGCCACGCCTCCCCTGAGACTCGGTCATTGTGCCACGTGGAGACCAAGCCCATGTTCACTGTTTCAGGTGCTCTATGAACACAGAAGACGGTGCCAAGCTCTATGACGTCTGCCCACACGTCAGTGACTCAGTACGTTTGGCGCGGGGTGTCTCGGCCCTCTGGGCTGTGCAGGAGGGAGGACTTCTTAGCAGAGAGCTGGTAGCCGACCTGGGCTAAACGGTGCTTCTAGGCAAAGCAGTTTCCTAGAAAAGGGGCAGGCGTGTACCAGATCTGAAAGTCTGGGTGTGGACAGAAAATATTGGAACTTTTCTTTGATTTTTATAAACTTTTATCCTCTTAAAACGCCTGTTTTTCTGTCATAGAGGACATGCAGTGTTAGTACAGTGTGACACATTAGAACAGTTGCATGCGACACCGTTTGTAGATGAGTTTACTGGCAGGGCGTGCATGATCAAACAGGTTTGGGGACTACTGCCCTCCAGAGCTTTAGTCCTCAGAGTGTCACCAGTGTCACCAACATTGGCGTGGCCTGGGAGCT
>NW_011892209.1:8631-11148 GCF_000151845.1 Pteropus vampyrus
ACAGGCTCCAGATCTGGCAAGGGGTCTTCTTTCGGGTAAAAGGGTCTCAGGGAAGACTTGAGAAGAAGAGCAGCGTGACACACACAGCCTGGTGGTCCCACCTGGCAGGCTCCCCATATTGTCAGGTGCATGTAGATTTCCGTGGACCAGCGCATTGAGCCCGGGTCTCTATCTCGCTGTGTGCGGAAGTGCAGGTTACTTTCCGTAGACAACAGAGCCACCTACATTTCTAGGAAAACTTTCACAGGCCAGGGGGAGGGGAGAGCAGAGCTGGCCCCAGCCCCAGCGCCTGCCGGCACACTCTGAGCTGCGAGGCTGTCCTCAGTACTTTTCCTTTGTCCCCTTGTTTGAGGCATCCTCGTGCCCCAGCTCCCCTCTCCTGGCACCAACACCGGGTGGGGGAAGGCAGTGGCTCGCTCCTCCCTTAGGCAGCCGTTGCAGGGATGGGAAGAGCATGTGACACAGGCCAGCTCTCCCACACCTCCCCCTCCTCCAGCATGTTCCCCGCTCCCAGTGCGGCTGGGCAGAGGCCTCTGACCTGAGTCCGGAGGGGGCTGGATTTCCCCCGAGGGTAAATGCCGACTCAGCTCACAACAGTGAGAGGAGAGGCCTGGCTGGGGTTCCCAGTCCTGCTGCAGGGGTGGAGCGGGCGAAGGCACCTGGCAGAGACCTAGGTGCCACCTAGCGCAGAAGAGCCACCTGCAGAGTCCAGAGTGGGAAGGGGGGAAGGGCAGAGCCGTCCCATCCGCTCCGGGGGTCAGGGTCCCTGAAGCCCGTGTCGCTCCTCCGAGCCGCCTTGCCTGTCTGCCTCCAGCACCTGTATAACATCGAGTCTGAGATCGAGGAGTCAGACTACGACTCCGTAGAAGGCAGCACCAGCGGGGCGTCCTCAGACGAGTGGGAGGATGACAGTGACAGCTGGGAGACGGACAACGGGCTGGTGGAGGACGAGCACCCCAAGATAGAGGAGCCCCCCATCCCACCCACTGAGCAGCCAGCAGCCCCCGAGGAGGACAAGGGGGTGGTGATCAGCGAAGAGGCTGCCACGGCCGCCATTCAGGGCGCCGTGGCCATGGCCGCCCCCGTGGCTGGGCTGATGGAGAAGGCTGGCAAGGACGGGCCCCCAAAGAGTTTCCGGGAGTTGAAAGAGGCCATCAAGATCCTGGAGAGCCTCAAGAACATGACCGTGGAGCAGCTTCTGACCGGCTCCCCCACCTCCCCCACGGTGGAGCCTGAGAAACCGACCCGAGAGAAGAAGTTTCTGGATGACATCAAGAAGCTGCAGGAGAACCTCAAGAAGACCCTGGACACTGTGGCCATCGCGGAGGAGGAGAAGATGGAGGCCGTGCCGGACACAGAGCGCAAGGAGGACAAGCCCGAGGCACAGTCGCCTGTGAGGGCCGAGTGGCCCAGCGAGACCCCGGTGCTCTGCCAGCAGTGTGGCGGCAAGCCCGGGGTCACCTTCACCAGTGCCAAGGGCGAGGTCTTCTCGGTGCTGGAGTTCGCACCCTGTGAGTTAGCCCCTCAGTGTCCACGGGTCCGGGGCCGGGCGGCTAGCCCCTCCCAGCCCCGCTGCCTCTCCAGGGTCAGGGCGGGGGTGGGGTGGGACATTTTCCTGATGTGGTCACCAGTCCTGGTGCCAGGAGGGGCGGGTGGGACGCGTGAGAGTGAATGACCCCGTCTGACGAGCACACCCAACAGCTGCTCCCTCCCAGCCAAGCTTCCCAAGGCCTGCAGCTGCCCTTCTGGCCGGAGCTCCCAGGGCCTCGCCTCAGAGGTTGACCATTCTCTCTCCCCCTCTAGCAAATCACTCTTTTAAGAAAATTGAGTTCCAGCCTCCAGAAGCCAAGAAGTTCTTCAGCACGGTGCGGAAGGAGATGGCCCTGCTGGCCACCTCACTGCCCGACGGCATCATGGTCAAGACTTTTGAGGATAGAATGGCAAGTACCCCGGCGGGGGCCTGGCGGGCGGGTGCAGTGGTGCCGTGTGGGCCCGACCTGCAGGCCTGAGGGGCACCTGAGGCCACCACAGCGCTTACAGGGCAAGAAACAGGCTCGGTCGGTAGTGGGGGGACAAGATTCACACCATGTGTCTAGACCAGGTGGCTTGTTCTTTCGTCCTTGTTTTAAAGTTTTAAATTATGTAATTATTATTACTCGAGTGGAATCTTCTTTTTGAAAAATTAGAACATTGCAGGAAAAGCTGAAGTGGTCTTTGACCGATCCTCTCCCCGCCCCCAGGGGGTCATGACCCCAGGAGTGAGGCGGGTCTCTGCGGATGCCCTTTTTTGTTGTTTTTACGTCTCGTGCATTGCCTTGCACGCTGTTTTGTGTGATTTGTTTTACACAAATAGCACGTCACTGTACACATCATCTGTACCTCGCCTTTTCCCCCCCCTCAGCAGGCTGATTTGAGACTGCCCACTGCCCACGCACACGCTTCCTCTAGCTGTAGAATAGCAGCCTGGGGTTTGCGTTGTGCTGCCCGAGGCCGGGCGAGCGCTGCCCCGTGTGCTCC
>NW_011892209.1:11198-13405 GCF_000151845.1 Pteropus vampyrus
GTGGTGATCAGCGAAGAGGCTGCCACGGCCGCCATTCAGGGCGCCGTGGCCATGGCCGCCCCCGTGGCTGGGCTGATGGAGAAGGCTGGCAAGGACGGGCCCCCAAAGAGTTTCCGGGAGTTGAAAGAGGCCATCAAGATCCTGGAGAGCCTCAAGAACATGACCGTGGAGCAGCTTCTGACCGGCTCCCCCACCTCCCCCACGGTGGAGCCTGAGAAACCGACCCGAGAGAAGAAGTTTCTGGATGACATCAAGAAGCTGCAGGAGAACCTCAAGAAGACCCTGGACACTGTGGCCATCGCGGAGGAGGAGAAGATGGAGGCCGTGCCGGACACAGAGCGCAAGGAGGACAAGCCCGAGGCACAGTCGCCTGTGAGGGCCGAGTGGCCCAGCGAGACCCCGGTGCTCTGCCAGCAGTGTGGCGGCAAGCCCGGGGTCACCTTCACCAGTGCCAAGGGCGAGGTCTTCTCGGTGCTGGAGTTCGCACCCTGTGAGTTAGCCCCTCAGTGTCCACGGGTCCGGGGCCGGGCGGCTAGCCCCTCCCAGCCCCGCTGCCTCTCCAGGGTCAGGGCGGGGGTGGGGTGGGACATTTTCCTGATGTGGTCACCAGTCCTGGTGCCAGGAGGGGCGGGTGGGACGCGTGAGAGTGAATGACCCCGTCTGACGAGCACACCCAACAGCTGCTCCCTCCCAGCCAAGCTTCCCAAGGCCTGCAGCTGCCCTTCTGGCCGGAGCTCCCAGGGCCTCGCCTCAGAGGTTGACCATTCTCTCTCCCCCTCTAGCAAATCACTCTTTTAAGAAAATTGAGTTCCAGCCTCCAGAAGCCAAGAAGTTCTTCAGCACGGTGCGGAAGGAGATGGCCCTGCTGGCCACCTCACTGCCCGACGGCATCATGGTCAAGACTTTTGAGGATAGAATGGCAAGTACCCCGGCGGGGGCCTGGCGGGCGGGTGCAGTGGTGCCGTGTGGGCCCGACCTGCAGGCCTGAGGGGCACCTGAGGCCACCACAGCGCTTACAGGGCAAGAAACAGGCTCGGTCGGTAGTGGGGGGACAAGATTCACACCATGTGTCTAGACCAGGTGGCTTGTTCTTTCGTCCTTGTTTTAAAGTTTTAAATTATGTAATTATTATTACTCGAGTGGAATCTTCTTTTTGAAAAATTAGAACATTGCAGGAAAAGCTGAAGTGGTCTTTGACCGATCCTCTCCCCGCCCCCAGGGGGTCATGACCCCAGGAGTGAGGCGGGTCTCTGCGGATGCCCTTTTTTGTTGTTTTTACGTCTCGTGCATTGCCTTGCACGCTGTTTTGTGTGATTTGTTTTACACAAATAGCACGTCACTGTACACATCATCTGTACCTCGCCTTTTCCCCCCCTCAGCAGGCTGATTTGAGACTGCCCACTGCCCACGCACACGCTTCCTCTAGCTGTAGAATAGCAGCCTGGGGTTTGCGTTGTGCTGCCCGAGGCCGGGCGAGCGCTGCCCCGTGTGCTCCAGGCGTGGGCCAGCCGTTCCATCCGCCACCTCGTTCACTCAGCAGACCTCTCCTGGGCCCCGGCTGTGTCAGGCCCCCTGCAAGACTCTGGATTTGAGTCTGACCACGGCCCCCGGCTCTGGCCCGGCCCTGGAGAGAGGGGGCCAGAGGACAGAGTGCACAGAGGGGTGCTGTTCAGAAACCCAGGGCGGGGCCGGAGCTCGGACGGGGCTGTGCTGCTCGAGGTTTTCCATGATACTTGTGGTTTTTCTTGGATTTTAGAGTAAAATTCCTTTTGACATTCCAGCCTGTCTCAGCTCTGCTGAGAGATGAATGGAGTCGAATTTTTTGTTTTGTTCTGTTATTTTCCAAATCTCACTCAGGGAACCTGAGGCTGCGGGGCGGCCCCAGGGGGCACTCGCGAAAGGACCCCTTCATTCCCGTGGTGCTTCGCCCTCACCGTCTTTCTAGCTCGTCACCCACCCCCGTGCCCGCGGCCCTGGCCGCAGGCACCGCTCGTCCCCCGACACACGGATTTCAAGTGTCTGTGGAGAGTTTGCCCGATGACTTAACGACCTGCATTCTTGGTGTCTCCTGGCATCTTCCCCCGGAGTCCAAATCCTCTTGTTCCTTGAGTTTCCCAAAAGCAAGTGCGGCCTCGATCGTGGAATGTTCTTTATTTTTCGGTTGGTTGTAATTGTTGCTTGCCTTGTTGGGAAGTGGGGTCAGGGCA
>NW_011892210.1:0-2684 GCF_000151845.1 Pteropus vampyrus
CGGTAAAGTTGGTGGGCAGCTCTTGTTTTGTCTGATCAAAACAGCACTCGCCCCTCCAGCTTCTTGGAAATAACGTCCTCCTGAACCTTTAGCCGTAAAAATGAAATGGAAGCTGCCATCTTATCTATGCCTTTCCCATGGAAACCACTGGGGATGGGCATCTGATACAAACGTAGCCAATCAGAGCCATTCTCTGGGAATTTTGACCTTGAGACCAGAAATGAATGGGTCTCAGTCCCTTTCTGATGACAAAGATGTGTTATGTGAGTCTGAGAGCTCTGTCACCACTCAGATTTGAGAGTCAGAGAGAGGAAATTCTAGCTCAGTCCACGCCCTAGTCTCCCCACACTCTGAGGGCTCAACCACCCCCTTGCCTGTGCCACACGGTGAACAACACCCACCACCCACCTTTTAGCTAAGCTAGTCTGAGTTGAACTTTTGTTATTTGTAAACAAAAAAGTCTTGACTTTTGCAGTAAGACGCATGTCTCCCCTCCATCATTCAAATTTTGATCACACTTCTCTAAAATACCTTTGGGTTATTTTCGGGGCACTGGGTCCATCATTTCTTCCATGTGAGAAACAAACAAACAAGGAAATCTGTCCTCATGATTCAGTGTCAGACTCAGGAACTCCAGGCTCTATGTAGGGACAAGGCTTTAGGGCTGTCTTCAGAGAGGCATAGACTCGTCTCCATCAGTGGTGCAGTGAGTTAAATTGCTGCTCAAGACACTTTCCCCCCTGCTCCTTTGTGATTCAGATGAGGAGAAAGTGACATGGACAGAATGACCACACAGGACAGCCAGGCATTTCCTATACAGTTGGTGAAGATACTTTCTGAACTTCTCTCCAGCAAATGCGTAGATGAAAGGGTTGAGGCAACAGTGGGTAAATGCGATTGTCTCGGTCACACCGAGGGCCAATTTCAAATGCCTCTTCATGTCACAATTGGGAAAGAAGTTATGGAGACTGAGTGTCTCTAAGAAAACCATCATGTGATAGGGTGTCCAGAAGAAGAAAAACACGATGACCACCAAAAAGATGAGTTTAATGGCTTTAGCTTTCTTGTGGTTCTTGCAGGAAAACAGTGTCAGGATAATTCTCAAGTAACAGTAACTCATAATGAGCAGGGGCAGCAGGAAGCCAAGAATATTTGCTTCCATGTTGCGGAGCACAGGCCAGATATCCTGCAGGACCTCAGGGTAGTTCCCGAAGCATTCATTTTCCTCATGTTTGGTGAACATGAACTGGGGCGCTGACACCAAGATGGCAGCTGCCCAGATGCCTAAGCTGATGGTGACGCCATGCTGCACGGTCCGGTTGTTCATGGAGTTGGCGGCCAGGACGATGGCCCGGTACCTATCGATGCTGATGATGGTGATGAAGAATATGCCTCCAAAGAAACCAATGAAGAAGAAGGCAGTAGTGAGTTTGCACACCGCGTTGTTAAAGCCATGTTCCCTTATCAGATAGTGAATCCAGAAAGGCAAGGTGGCTACAAAGAGCAGATCGGACAAGGCCAAGTTCAGGAGGTAGATGTCGGTGATACTCTTGGGTTTCTGGCTGTGGGTGAGGGCCAACACCACCAGCAAATTTCCCACCATGCCGAAGACAAAGACAAGGGAGTACACTATAGACAAAAAGGCAGTCCCGAAGGCCACCATGTCCCCCATGTCACAAACTTCCGCATTCTCATCATACTGAAAGTCTTCCAAAATTGATTTAGGAGAGAGGGTGGACATGATGACGGCCTGTAACAGAAAAGAAAACAAGGAACAACATGAGTTCTCAGAGAAACAGTCAAAATTCTCTCTGGGTGGAAGAAACAAATATGGGTTGGTGCTTAACCAGTCACACGTGCCATCTCATTGACTCCCCACGACAGTCTGTAACCATGGAGGATATAACCACCAACTTTCTTTGGCAGAAGAGGAAGCCAGGTCTCTGAGAGTGACTTGCCCGAAGCTACGTAGTCAGTGCCTCAGCCAGCATTTGAATCTAGGCCTTTTGAAGCCCAAGAAAAACCTTTTTTTCTCTGATTTGCAAAAGTTTCTCCAAAAGCTAGCTAGCTTTACCAGTGTGTGAATGGGAAGACAGAGCCACGGGCAGGGAGGTGGGAAGGTTGGGGGCGGACGGGAAATGCAGTAATTTATACTTCAGTCCAAAAGAATTCTCCACCCCCTTCCCTTATTCCTACCGCCTCCGCCCTCTGGACCCCAATGTGTGCTGCATGAGGCTGAAGCTGGAGAGAGAAGCCACTGACACGCTCCAGAGACCCACACCCAGACACCTTCTTCTTTGTTTCAGAAGCCATTTCTTTCCCTCTACCTCTCAGAACCAACGAGTCCTTCTCTTCCTTACGAGTTAAGACACAGTCGCACACTCTACGCTGACTACCTTGCCTTGGTTTGCCTGGGACTTTTCTAGTTTTAGCACTGAAAGTGTCCCATGTCAGACCCCTCACCCCTAAGCAAACACAGACGGTCGGTCATCCTGCAATGCTTAGTGAGGAGGAGGTGTCGCCACCGTCCGGGCCTTTTGGTACCATGAAAGGGCTGATGGACCCGAGATGGAGGGCTGTGCTTGGCCAGGCCGAGCTGGGCCGGGGTGGCTTGTTAACCTGGTAATGCCACCCCCACACTTCACTTTGCTCTCCTCACTTCCTCCACTCCTCTTATTTCCTGT
>NW_011892210.1:3554-3891 GCF_000151845.1 Pteropus vampyrus
GTACCATGAAAGGGCTGATGGACCCGAGATGGAGGGCTGTGCTTGGCCAGGCCGAGCTGGGCCGGGGTGGCTTGTTAACCTGGTAATGCCACCCCCACACTTCACTTTGCTCTCCTCACTTCCTCCACTCCTCTTATTTCCTGTTTCCTTCCAAACAAAAATGAAAAGATAAGATATTTCTGCACAGGTCCCATTCCCCCCTCTCCTCCCAGCCAGGGCTCGCTCCTCATTCACTACAGAGACTGCAAGGGCAGCCTTTTCACCCCAATCCCCTGGGGCCTCCTCCTCTTCCTTGTGATACCACAGACAGGCACCTCAGAAACCCCAACCATACTCA
>NW_011892211.1:0-840 GCF_000151845.1 Pteropus vampyrus
CGGTCAGGTGACGGAGAGAGATGGTGAGGTGACAGACGGCCACGTGAGAGGCTCAGTCGTAAGTGCCGAGGTGCTGGGGGCTGGGGGAAGGGAGAGGCCACCGAGGCCTGCTGCTGTCCCGGAAGACATCCCGGGGAGGCTGGAGCTGGGTCCTGAAGGGAGAGAACAGAAGTCATTCTCTGTATTACCCACTCGCTATGGGTAATTCCTAGGAAAACCGTATGAAAAAGATAAAAGTGTTCCGAGAAAGCATCGCCTGTGGGCACGCGGACGTCCTGCCCAGAGAGGCCCTTTCTGCATCAGGGCACAGACACCCTCCCTCCTGGAGCTGGCCTCAGAGCTGGACCACACAAATGGCTCCCAAGGGCCCTGTGGGGATGGGTCTGGGTTCGAATTCTGCCTCCGCCGCCTCCTAGCTGTGTAACACGGAGTAAGTCTCTTAACCTCTCTGAGCCAGTTTCCTCTTCTGTAGGAACGAGCGGATGATGCCGGCCTTGCAGGGTTGTGGGAGATTAAGCAACCGCTAGTTAACCCACTAGCACGGCACCAAACGCTACCACCCTAGTGAGTCCGGAAAAAGCCCTCCCGTCACCCTCCATCTTCACAAAGGATGACTGAGGGTGGCTCGGTGTGCGTGCTCCAGCCTTCCACAGGCACCCGCGAGCTCCAGGGGCTGCTCGGAGGGCGGGACTGGCGCTCGAGCTCCATCCAACGCGCCCAGCAGCCCGGGCTCTGAGCGGAGCTTACCCAGTGCTGCCCTCCTGTGGCCGCCGAGGGCACAGCCCCCGGCTCCGCCGCCCGGCAAACCCAGCCCGGCCCCCGCGGTCAGGCGGGGTCGCT
>NW_011892211.1:4445-5570 GCF_000151845.1 Pteropus vampyrus
TTCAGCCCCGAGACCTTCCTAGCGGGGCCTTCCGTTGTCCCTCACTCTTAGCCACCTGCAGACACCCCGCAGACACTGCTGGGCACGCCCTGCAACCCCCACACCTGCCTCCACATCCTTCCAGGCCACTCACCACTTCATGAGCCGAGCACCCACCAGGACCACCCTCTGCCCACCCCCGCCCCGCAGCACCCTGCCTGCACCACAGCCTCCCATGGGCCTGTGTCTGTCTGACCCCATCGGTCCCCCACGCGGCTGGACAGTGGGCTCACACGGTGTCCATCTAGCATGGGAGGAGCTCAGCAGGGATGAGCGGAAATGGATGATGGACAGGTTAGGGGTGGACCCGAATAACACCGCGTGTAACCTGTAATGCCAGGGGTGTGTTGCCCCGGAAACCCACCGACAGACGGGTGGGGGTGGGGGAGGGGGTTCTTCCTGACTAAGATCACCCCTCTCATATCTCAAGGTTTCTTCTGCGCCTCAGGTGTTCACTCTGACCTGAGCCCCCTGCCACGGCTAGAGCTAGGGTCTCACAAGACGGTGTCAGAATGACCCCAAGAGGGAGCGTGGGGGGCAGGACCCTTCGGTGTCAGGGGACTGTGGCCCCAACGCCCTTGGTTGCCAGGTGGCCAGCACTGTGGGGACCCCAGCCTTCAGGGCTCTCCCTGGCTCTGGGAGCAGGAATGTTCTGGAAGGGGGAGGAAGGGCGCAGGCATGCGAGACCGGCTCAGCTGCGCTGAGAACGGACGTGGGAGGGGGCGGGAAAGGGAGGGAGACGAGAGGAAGTTAGCCTGGACGGAGGCCGCGACGGCCGGCTTCCGGCCACAGTGGGGGCTGGGGGTCTCGAGCGCCTTGGGGACACTCACACGTCATCATCAGGTCAGCAGCTGTGCCCCACTTGGCTCCTCATGGCCTAGTCCTCCAGCCGGAGGGTCTGGACTGGAGGCCGAGGCTCTGACTCCCTTTCCCCCGCATTTCCCCCACCTAGACTGCCCGCCCCCCAACCCCACACACGATCACACCCCCACTGCCACAGCCATACACCCCAGCACCCGTGGCAACCACCACCGTCACCCCACACCACAAACCAGTCCTTGGCATCGCACACCTGCCACCCCCATC
>NW_011892211.1:7925-9349 GCF_000151845.1 Pteropus vampyrus
TGGGTGTGGCAGTGCTGCCTGCCCGTGTTCCAGTCTCTGGGCTCCTCAGAGAAGAAGTAGCACTTCCTTCCGTAGAGCAGCCAGTCCTCCGGGCAGGGGGCTTCGCACTTGATGCAGCCCTTGGAAGCTGGGGGGTGGGGGGCGGGTAGGGGGGGCTCAGCTTCGACCTTGGCCCTGGCCCCTGAGCACCTGACCGCGGCCCGGCCCCGCCTGGCCCCCGGGGAGCCCTGCGCTGCTCCCCGCAGCTACCTCTCCCCCGACCTGCCTCGGCTTTGGGGCTCGTGGTTGTCACGGCGCCTCTCACAGTGCCTGGCCGGTAGGAGGTTGGTGACCAAATGCACAAGGAAGAGCGATCTGGGAGGCTGGCAGCGGTGCCGCCACAAGGGGATGCGACAGCAGGTCAGCCCCGTGGCGAAGATCTCCTCTCTCTCCTCTCTCTTGAAGAAACCCCAGGAACTCAGCCTTGGAAGGGACCTGGAGGCGCCTCGCCCCTCCTCCAGCCAGGGCGGGACCCGTCCGTCCGCAGGCTCCAGGGGCCTGCGCTCATCGGCCACACCCTCATCCTCCAATGAGGCAGCCAGTCCCACCACGGAACTGCTGGAAAGTTCTTTTTCAGTTCTGAGTTCTAATCTGCCTTCCTGTGCCTTGGACCTGCTGGTCCTGGATCTGCCTCCGGGGTGACCCAGAGTGAACCTCGTCTGCCTTCTAGTGGCTGCTTGAAGACGGACACCGTCCTCCCCTCCCCCCAGGCTGAAACAGACACTGTCACCCCCACGGTTCCTGGCAGGGGTCGCCTGCTCTCCAGGCCCGGCTCCATCCTGCCTGGCTCCATCCTGGCCGCACTACCACGAAGACGCTGCCCCCAGGACAGACTGGAAATGTCAGATGCGGCCCCATTGCAGATGTGGCGATCACGCCATTGCCTCCCGGTGGCTGCGGGCTCTGCAGCCTGCTGACCGCGTCTGTGGGCGTGTGCAAACGTGCGCATCCCTGGCCAGAGGGAATTAAGCCATGCTCTACAGCTGTTTTCACATGATCCATTTCCAAGCCAGGGTCTCCCCAGTGGCCCAAACATGTGTAAATCACCGTTTAAGTCCAAATGAAGGATCTTATATCTATTTCTTCCACATTTATCTCATTCGTGTGGGCTCATCTGAGTTTTTAAAGATATATTTTAATCTTGATTTTTTTTTTCATCTGTCATATTAAACATCCCTCTTTGGATCATATTGCATACAAATTCTATAAACTTTTTTTTTTTAATATACAAGTGATTGATTAAATGTAGACCAGAACGGCCACGCTCACCTAAGACACTCATCACCACCAGGATGGCGAACAGCAAGACAGCGATGGCCCCCAGCAGGAGGCGGGTGGTAGTGTCTGGGGAGAAGAGAAAGGGTTCAGTTCCTGGCCCCCCACCC
>NW_011892212.1:0-312 GCF_000151845.1 Pteropus vampyrus
AGCTCAATAGCTGCCTTTGTAAAGGTGACTTAATGGACCTATTCTGATGCCTTGTGTAGCTTTTAAGAGACGATCTTCAATTACTAGAAAGGCTGGGAAACCAGAGTTCTGACTCAAGATACTTTCTACTTGAGAAAGAGCTAATTAACCCTTGTTTATCAAAAAGATTCACCTATTTTCCAATCTAAACAGAACTGATTCTTCAAGACTAAGTTTTCTTAAGGGCTTCCATTATGATTTCAGGAGTCCCCACATAGCCCCGCCTCCATTGTCCATCCCCAGAAAAAAGAAAAAAGAATCCTTCCTCAATAG
>NW_011892212.1:362-700 GCF_000151845.1 Pteropus vampyrus
CTTAAGGGCTTCCATTATGATTTCAGGAGTCCCCACATAGCCCCGCCTCCATTGTCCATCCCCAGAAAAAAGAAAAAAGAATCCTTCCTCAATAGTCTTCCCTTTAAATACCAGGATTTGATCCTTAATAAAATATAGTCCCTCTGGAAAATTCTTGCTGTCATATACCCCTCACTGCAAAAAAGCTCAGAAGATAAGTTTTGCGGGGGAGGTATACATGAGAAGAAATCGAAGCACTGGACGCTTGAAGACAGAAAGAAAGAAGAAGTATAAATCCTCTCTGGAAAAAAGAACAGCAGCCAGAGCCTCGAAAATTTTTCTTACACAATGTCCAGCAT
>NW_011892212.1:4070-4466 GCF_000151845.1 Pteropus vampyrus
GGATGACTCCAAGGTATCTGGGCACTTGCATGTAAAGAGAACAGGGAATAGTTAAAATGGTAGAAGGTGCCCAGTGTTATACCTGGCACACGGGAATGGTCAAAAATTAGTTCTTTACATCTCAGACCTTCTGCTGCGATTCAGAGCACAGGGATCCGAGATGGGATCGGTTAGGCCGTACTAAAGCTAGAAAATATCTGGAGAGAGAAAAGTCAAACGAGAATACACTCAGCAGCTGTCTACTGTGCAGCGCTGGTTAACCGCCATGAAAACATGGAACGCCTCTCACTCTAAAATTATTCATCTGTCAGGGATGAGGGGGTGAGATGCCAGCCAACCTACACATGGCCAGTGAGTGCTGGCAGCAGAACCTCGTCTTCCCCCCACCGAACAGAA
>NW_011892213.1:0-2004 GCF_000151845.1 Pteropus vampyrus
GGGGGAAAGATCCGAGATTCAGTCAGGGGCTTCGTCTAACAGAAGGAGCACCCAAGCTGCCTTCCGTCTGCCACTCCGCTGGGGCTGTTGTGGTCCTTGCTGACACTTAGGGAGCATTAATGAGTAGGGAGACTGGTTTAGTCCTTATATTTCCAAACATGCATGGATGAAGGGTGGGGCAGAGCAGAACCTTGTAAGATCACTGATGTTCAGTGACTGTCCCCTGGAGGATGAGTGCCATCACCCTCCTTTAAAAGCAAAGTTTCACAAACTTCCCTGATGATAATCACCCAGGATGCTTGTTAAAAACACTGTCTTGTGGAGAGTCTGATTTAGGGGATCTTAGAGTTTGTGTTCTTAAACAAGAAAGTGGGTGATTCTCATCAGAGTGGCTGGAGCTCGCTGTCCCAAAAGATCCTGTGGCATATCTGATTCCAAACGAGACAAGCAGCCTAGGCGTGGTCATGACTTTTGGCCTAAGCCAGGACCACTCTGGCTTCATCACTTGGCCAGCTTTCTTCAGTCTGTTGAAGGCCAGCCCCAGAGCGGCGCTGAAGAGAATCAACTGGCACCTTTTTGTGAAGGATTTTTAGCCCCTGGAACTGACTGTGAAACATAAGGGCTCATGAGAAATAGTTTGGACCTCAGGGGACGTTTCCTGGTTCTGCTAGTTCCTTGCTGTGTGATTTTTCTGCAAGACACTTAACCTCTCTGAAAACAGTTTCATTTCCATGAAATTGTGATTATAATACTTTAATGTTTTATTTAATGTTCTCCACTGAAGGAGAATTCTAGGGACTCTAGGAGTTCATAATAATAGTTAACATTTACTGAGCATTGATTATGTGCTCATCAATATTAGAGTGATTTATCAACCATTCACTCATCCTCACAGCTCTGTGTGGTAAGCATGATGGTGACTTTTATTTTATAGACTAGGAAACTGAAGCACGAAGGGACTAACTTGCTTGTCAAAGCTGTGGGCACAGCACTTGGTAGACGATAGGCATTCATCATTCATTCGGTTCTTTATTAACATTTATTAAGCTCCTACTTTGAGCTATGAATGGTACATGGATGACAAAAGGGCAAATAATGTCCAAACCTATCCTTTGGGGACTTATAGGTTAATAAGGGTGGCAGGCGTGGAATCGGATGTGATCACTAAATACACTAGCACTTGAACAGATGTCTTTACTGGGTTCAGTGGGAACACAAGAAGGGAAAGTCAGCCCTACCTGGGGAAAGGTGGGTGGTGTAACAGGAATGAGACTTTATAGAGGAAGTAGCCATCGGCAATGTTAGAGGTCATCATTATTAGAAGTAGTATAGCATACAGGAGATTTGGGGTAGGTAGAACTGGGTTAAATCTGGTTCTGTCACTGATCGTTGTGTGACCTTGGAGAAACTGCTCCATCCCTATCTCAGTTTTCTAAGTTCATGAGGAGACTGTGACTGCCCCCTTCTCATGTGAGAGTTAACTGGGACACAGAGAGCTGAGCCCAGCCCTCGGTGTCCCCTGCTCAGTACATGGTAGTTGTGGGATTGTGACAGAATTGCCAGCAATTTGGAGGCTTTGCTGGGCTGAGATGGATAAAGAGACTTTGCTTTTCCCTGAGCATGACAATTCTCCCTGCTCCTAGGTCAAATTCTAGTCTTTGGCCCATGAAGACTTCCTTATCAATCTAGCCCAAAGGGCTATTTTTCTTCTCTGGGTACCAGGAATATACTTAGACTGCCAAGTTGGCTTTTATAAGGGTGTTTTTCATTTGGATAATATGTTTATGGAGGATATCTTTCTATCAATCTGCCCAACCACCTGTCCATCTAAAAATGCTCTTTTCAGTTGTGTCAGTAAGCCAGGGAAGGGCAAGCAATTCGCAGCAGTTGATGAGAAAATAAGTATTTTAAGTAATCATTCTCTGAAATTCTTGCCAAAATAGCTATAGGAAGTCAATTTTTTAAAAAAATTAAAAAAATTTAATTTAAATTAAAAAAAATTAA
>NW_011892213.1:2251-3411 GCF_000151845.1 Pteropus vampyrus
GATTACCCCTTTTTTTACATTGTAAGAGGTATCCAGCAAAGTTTGTCCTTTACACAAAAAGAAAGGAATATCAAAGGGATAAACTAACCCACTTACTCTCAGCCAGGCACCATGCTATGTACTTTACATGTATAAATTCATTTAATCTTACCCCAAACCAGTTAAGTGTTATTATCCCCATTTCAAACAACAAATAAAAACCAAGTGTCATTGATTGAGATGAAATTATTTTCACAAGTCATATTTAATAAGGGGCATAACCAGGGTTTATATCTGACTTGCTCCAAAAATAATAGCTGCAACATTTATGGAGAACTTATAAGTATCAGGCACTATTCCAAAATTTTTACATGTATTAGCTAACAAAATTAGGAAAAAATGTTAATGTTTGATAGATTTATCTATCAATATATTATCTCTCCAAAAAAATATATATAGAATGACAATGCAGGTAGAAACTAGTAAAGTCAAATTTAAATTTAAGATACTAGTTTATATTTGTATAAGTCTTTAGAGATCATTTAAAATCAAATAAACCAATCTTAAATTTACAGTTGCTTAAAGGTAAGTGCAGAGAATTGACTTGTTCAAGGTCAAAAGATTTGGGAAGTGAGCAAAGTCGGTTTGAATCCTGTAGCTCTTCATGATTCCTGATTTGTAACAACAGTGAAATCAGGATGATAGACGAGAAGTTTAAAAACTTAAGTTTTAAAAGAAGCATTTTCTACTCTCAGTCAGTAGGAGTTAAGAGAAGCAAGACTTGTGGTTGGCATTATCTAGAAGGTTCCATTGAAAAGAGAAGCCTAATTTAGATTTTTAAAAATAAGTGAGGCGATATAGAGCAAGTAATGAGGACAAGGTTGGTGTGTGACCCTTCGTGTCTCTCCTAATTTTAGGATTTTCCTACCCTCTGGTGCCCTTTAGTCTACCCCCAGCCCTTTCTTCTATCATAAAGTATGTCACATCCCTCTATCTTAGAGTTTCTCAATTACTTGGAAAGATCCCTAAATGTTCTCTTGACGAGCTTTCCAGTGAAACATGACAGGACTTAAGCTATCTCACTTAGCTTCAGGACTCATTCAGAAAGATTGGTAAATGCATCCAGAGTGGATTTCTCTAAAATATGTATACGATTGCCCATTAAACAATGAAGCATCCAT
>NW_011892213.1:5751-7326 GCF_000151845.1 Pteropus vampyrus
CTGTGTCTCTCTCTCTTCCCCTCCCTCCCTCCCTCCCTCCCTGCCTCCTTCCTTCCTTCCTTCTTTCCCTCCTTCTTTCCTTCCTTCCTTCCTTCCTTCCTTCCTTCCTTCCTTCCTTCCTTCCTTCCTTCCTTCCTTCCTTCCTTCTTCTCCCCTCTATCCATCCCCTCTCTTCTTAATTCTTTCTCATGCACCAGATTCCAGAATTTGTTTTTTGTTAAGCTTAAATGGTCCTTAATTCACATACTCACACTCACACACACACACACACACACGCGCGCATGCGTGTGCGTGTGCGTGCAAACAATTATTACCAGTATCATTTCTTTCATCTCCAAAAACAGAGGCCTGAAGAGCTGGAAATGGAAGAATCATTTTCTTCTGAGAATTACATGTTTCCAAGAATTTACCATGGGTCGGTCATTGTTTGGATACTCCTGGAGGTTGTTTAATGTTATTACACTCCTTCTATTATAATGCTGAAATCGGTTTGTATTAGTTTCCTATTGTTGTTGTAACAAATTTCTACAAAGTTGGTGCTTAAAACAACACAAATTTATTATCTTACAGCTCTGGAGGTCAGAAGTCTGAAATGGTTCCCATCAGGCTAAAATCAAGGTGTTGGCAGGGTGCTCCTTTAGGAGGCTTGGGAAAGAATTTGCTTCCTTGTCTTTTCCATGTTCTAGAACCTTCATGTGCTCCTTGGCTAGTGGCCTCCTCCATCTTTAATGCTAGCAATGGCCGGCTGAGTTTTTCTCAGGCAGCATCATTCTGAACCTGCTTCTCCTGCCTCTCTCTTTCACTTATCCTGGTGATTACATCTGGTCTTCCTGGGTAATCTGGAATAATCTTTCTATTTTAAGGCCATCTGATTAGCAACCTTAATTACATCTGCAACTTTACCTTGTTCATGTAGCCTAGCATTTCCACAGCTCTGAGGATATGGATGTCTCTGGGGGCATTATTCTGCCTTCCACAGAATTATAATACATCATCTACTTTTAACAGCAGACACTCCTTTAAACAAGAAAAGAAAAGCTAATCCTAAACTGAAACCCACAAAGATAGAATCTGCTTCATCAGGAACAAGCGACTTAACATATGTTTGCGTGTGCGTGTGTGTGTGTGTGTGTGTGTGTTCAATGTACAGAAAAAAAGGACTTTGTTTTTGAGATGGAAAAGGCCATTTTAATTAGCCTTTTTATCTCCGAACTTCCAATTTTCCCTAAGAAAAAATTCTGAAGAAAGTATATTTTAAAATATCAAAAAGGAACACCAAACAATTTAAAAGATACAGCTAATGAGCAGATTGAGCGACACTCTATTTTTATTTTCGTGGTCAGAAGCAATTAGATACAGTGAAGGTGTTTCCTGTGAACTCAGGACTAAATTAGGAGTTAGAGGAGATAAAACCCTGGAGTAGAAAGAACTGAGCTAATGTTTCTCTTTACAGAATTTCTGTGAGGATCACAAGAGATAATGGAGGAGGAGGTGCTTTTTAAGCAGCGAAAGGACACTCAGGTAGAACACTCTAATTAATTGGCCCAGATGTTCTCGAATGGATAAGACAAAAAA
>NW_011892214.1:0-2160 GCF_000151845.1 Pteropus vampyrus
GCAGGGGTTTGACTGAAGGAAAAGGTTGTTTTCATGGAGAAGGGAGAAGCACATTTACAAACATGGAGGCAGAGCACAGCAGGGACTGAGAGCTCATAAAATTACTCACCTCTTGTTCTTCCAGAACCAGCAAGTCCTATCAAATAAAGTTTGAAAAGTTATGTCCATGCTTTGACCTTCTGTGAAAGCCAAGCTTCAGTTTACTGAAGTTTACACTACTTCCTCCCTGCCCCCCGCCCCGCCCCCAAAGTGCTTTTAAAATTCAAATTTAGCGCTATGGATTTTTATAAAAGACCTGGTCATTTTGGAAAGTCATGTGATACCACCACTATCTAAAAACAAAGATGGGGCACAGCAGTGGGAAGAAACACACGGACACCTAGATTTCTCTATCCATTTAAAGCTAGCTTATCACACATTGCTTCTGGAAAGATTTTGGCCAAGAAAAATGTTGCTACAGTAAAGTAGTCAGAAACAGAGATTTAACGTTTTTAAATAGCATCAGCCACCTTCCCACTTGGCGGAGAGACGCCTTCTTTATAACAATTGGCTTACTTTACTTTTTGGGTCCAGTGATTTAGAAGAACTCTTTCCCTTCTACCTAAAGCCTGTTAGAGAAATCTCCAGAAATCTGATTGACAGCTGTCAAACTACTGCTGCTCAGTTGCACACTCACGTGCACACACACACACACACACACACACACAGAGGATGAGGAAGGCTCATGAATAGTTCTTTGTTAAGGGAGTCAAAATGTGAATGTGAGAAAAGCATGAAGTGCCTTTTGTTATGATACAAATAGGGACAAGGTCGTCCCCTTTTATGGGAGAGAGAAAGCAGGTAAGGATGGCTGAGCGGAGATGAGCTCAGCTGAGGGGGTCTGCTCAGCTGCATGATGCAGAAAGAAGCACCAGAGTGGGCGCCGTGGGTTTTGGGGCCTTGTGTCTGGGGGTCTCATCCAGGCTGCAAGAAGAATTAAGAATAACCCGTACAAATGATGTAATAAAGGCACACTGGTACCGGCCTATTTATAATTCTAATCTGTCTTTAAGTTTGCTATAAAAATTACTTCTGAGCACAGCATGGCTTAAAGCGGCTTGAAGTTTAACCTCACTCATTTCTGCCTCAGTTCCTTTTGGAGTGTAGGCAGGCTACCTGTGATATTTTAAAAATTCAATTAAAACGAAAGATAAGGGAATTCACCCAGCTTGGGGGTAAGCTGAGAGTCAACAGCTTTATGCTAAAAGCTTATTGTATTTTAAAGGTGTACAGGAATGAGCAGGAACAAGCTCATCCTTCCATCCTTCCATCCGTCCTCTTCACACTGTTTACTTCCCCCAAGGCAGATTCAAGCGTGAGGCCTCTCCGCGAGAGCCTCTGCGGCACCCCCGCCCTTCCAGATGGAATCCCAGCCCGTCACCCCGGCCTCTTCCCTGTCACCCAGCCTTGGCACGCCCAGCTCCTAGGAGCTCCCTGACACACAGCTGGCACACTACTAGTGACGGCCATGTTCACATGTTTCAAGGGGAGGATTTCAAGGCAAATTGGTTAGTTCGGTAGACATTTTTCCGATGGACCATTACCTATGCCTCAGGGTTTTTTTCTTCCCAGTGTAGACTGTTTTCCCTTAACCATAAGTTCAAAGAAAACAGGATGACAGTCTGGACACCCTCCGTCCTCTCTGGGACCCAGCACAGCGTTCTATGTGAATTGGATCTCAAAAAGCACATTTTGCATTTTACTGATTTCAGAAAATCTCTCATTCCACATCATTCTATATCGCTCAGTAAAAGGATTGGCTTTTAAGCCCATGAGATCCTTCTGAGCACAAACCCTTTGGGTTCATGGATCGGGGATCATATAGCTCAGCGGTTCTTAGTTGTGGCTGGGCCTCAGAATCACTCCCGGAACTTCTGAAAAACCCAGGTTCCCAGCTGCTCCCTCAGAGCTACCATATCAGAATCTCAGGTGTGAGGTTCCCTATGCGGACGTTTTCAAAGCTTCACAGGTGATTCTGGTGGGGATCGTAGGCTAGGAACCACTGATGACCTGTCGGTCCCAATCTAACACTGCGATCACATTTATACAATTACAAAGCAGAAAGTTCTGTTACCTTTTGTATCTCAGGATGAAAAATCTCCCTGGGGCCTTTCTCAAATT
>NW_011892214.1:3450-4119 GCF_000151845.1 Pteropus vampyrus
TAAATGAAATTAGAACTAAATGAAATCCCTTGTCTTTCGAGGCAAGTTAAGATTTAGAAGCAGCAAGATATGTCTGCGCTCAGCAAAAGTGTTAATCTCGTCGCTGATGCTTTCTTCACTTGGGCTTCAGACCACTCAGAAGAAAAACCTGAAGCCCTAGAGCAGAGAAGGGAAAGTCTGCAATTTGGAGACCAAATCAAGCTTAAAAATGAGATATGAAATTTTTACCTTCTTAATTTCGGTGCCCTTTCATTGGCCAGATGCCATTCTGGCTGAGAGAGTCAACTTTGACACTCTAAGGGACACTATGGCAAGTATGAGCTGCCTTGGGAACACGGCAGACACCACCTCCACTGGCACCTAGCTGCAGCTGAACAGAGAGTAAGTCACCAGGGCACGGAATAAGCTCTCGTAGTCACACCATATGTCATTAGTGGTTAACGGCCCGCGCCCCGGAGTCACGCGAACCTAGGTTTAAATCCCAACTCTGTGGGTTCACAAGCTGTGAGATCTTTGTCACTCTCTGAGGTGCCGAGTCCTCCCGTGTGGAGTGAAGATAATCATAGATCTACTTTGTGGGGCTGGTTTAAAGAGGATGCTGGTAAAGCCTTTAGCACCGCGCCTGACAAACAGAAGCAACTGTTGGTATGATGTACCGTCTTAGCTGGG
>NW_011892214.1:6189-8297 GCF_000151845.1 Pteropus vampyrus
TAGAAGAAGCCTTTTCTTTGTGTTTAGAAGAAACACAGCAGAGAGAGCCAAGACCGTTTAAAGCAGAGTTTATATGTCTGGCTATTTCTCTGTTTTCTGAGAGAATGCGAGCTCACGGTGGGGTGAGGGGGTGCCGAGTCTCTACTTCGGACTCCCACAGTCTCCAGCACTAGTTCTGTTCCGGGCCAACAGGGGCTTAACAGCTGAGCCCGCCCCCCCTACCCCCCACGCTGTGGCTCTGCCGTTTGGCTTTGATTTTCGAGTTTCTTGCTGCCCTTCCGCACTCCCACCTACAGGTGGCAGCAAATGCTTTCCTGCCCCAGCTCTTAATTTAGGGCCTGGGTCAGAGGCCTGGATGAAGGCACGGCACTTCTCAAGAGAAGGGACGGATACCCACTGTGCCCAGCCCTGTGCTGTTGCCTTCACTGTGGTCCTGGGGTCGAAATCCCTCCTCCTGACTTCTCTAATACCGGGCAAGACTGACACCCAGGACACCCCTCGTTTGCCTTGTGTTTGTCGTCCCTTCTGTCTGGAACGTCCCCCACCCCTACCCCTGCTCTTCCATCCCACAGGTCTTTTTAAATGCCATCGTCTCACTAGCTTTCCCCGAAGCGTCTTATCTCTAGCTGGTCTCCCATACGATTCCGTGTCTCTGTTTCCTTCACAGGGCTTATTACAGTTTGTAATGTAACAGAGACAACGTCTTTGGAAATTAAGGCGAGCAAAAACGTCCCCCTGCGTTTGGCCTCCTCTTCCTCCCCCGGTTCCTGGCGACGTCCCAGGTCAGGAGGTGGAGTGACTGTTACTTCCTGAGGGAAGAAGAGATGACGTCGAGAAGACCTGTTCCGGAAAGGCAGCAGAAGTACGAAACCTACCCTTTCCTGCCTTAGCGGAAGGATGGAAGGTAGGAAAGCTGAGGACTTAGGTGCTGGGGTACTCGGTGCCCCCCTTCCGAGGCAGGCCTTGAAGGGGGCGGGGAGCGTGTTGCAAATACATCAAGGTCAGACCTGGAGACCCCTAAGAACATCTGGACTAGAGGCTCATGTCCCAGGCACGGCCATCCACAGAATCTTAGGTCCAGGTGGAACCTGTTTGGACATGGTAAGGGGCAGTAACTCAGTGGCTTCGAGGGCGGATGGTCAGCAGGATAAGAGACATGAGCCTCAGGCAATCTCCTGCCTCCTCCCATCCCGGGCTGCCCAGTGAGAGGGGGCAGCGCCCATGAGAGGCTCGGCAGCTGGCAGAGACCTGGGATCAGGTCACAGAGTTTACAACATGTGGTCACTTCACAACAAGGGGCAAATGGCTGGGACTTCAAATTTCAGGGTGCTTTCCAATGACCCTCAAAAAGCCAGAGGGGACCAGTTACACCTCATTGGTTGCTGATTCAGACACCCGGTCAGCCACTCCACAGCAGGAACCAGAAAGAACCCAGAGGGCCCCATGTGGATCCAAGGTCCTCTTCTCCTGCCACCATGAGATCTCACAAACCCTCTCCCCAGGCACCCAAATATCAGCTTCAAGAGGAGCAAGGGGGAGGGGAAAAATTGCAAAGACTAATTTTTGTCCAAAAGAGAAATAATTTAAACCAGAAGAGAATGGAATACTGTAATTAGCAAACACTAAAAAAAGGGGGTGGGGGGTACAGAAAACAGCCTTCCTGGTGCAGAAGAGGCTCTGGACAAAGGCACTACCCCTTTTTAGGAGGTGGATAATGAGAAAAGATGATCATGCCTGCTCCTGAGAAAGACTGGACCACGGCGCTCCAACATTATCTTCTGAAACAGATGCTTAAACGTTGCTCCAGCTACGCCGATGGCAGTATCTCCCCAAGGGACTTGGGGAGACGTGTTAAGTGCCAGAACTTTTCTGTAGGACACCATTCGCGGGTGAGATCGAACTCTACATCAGACTGTTACCTTAAACCTACTTTAAATAAATTTCCTGACACTTTACACAGAAGCTTATATAAATAGAGGCGGCAGAGCGGGCGGGTTGAGCGGCGCTGCAGCTCTACATGCAAAGCCGGTTACTTACTGTTTTCCTCCAAAGAATCGCACGGTACTGGGGGACACGCTGATTGTTTTGGTCAGAGAGGGTCACGGACA
>NW_011892215.1:0-399 GCF_000151845.1 Pteropus vampyrus
AGCGAAGGCGCTGGACTTCTGGCCGCTCTCTGCGGCAGCCACGCCGGCTCGGGCCGCTCCCCCCGGAGAGCACCGGGCTAGGCCGGGAAACGTCCAGGGTGGCCCAGCTCGCGAGGGAGGAGCCGGGATGCAAACCCCGGCTCTGTGACTCAGGGTCACGCCATGGCCACTGCATGCCCCCCAGGCATTTTCAAAAGGACGGATCTTAGAGGTGAGTGGTTCCCCGTAGGGGTGCTTTCATGACAGCGACATCTGGGGGACCTCCGTTTGAGCCGAGCAGGGACGGGCCCAAGGTCACGCGGGGCGACCCGCCTCCCGACACTGCTCCCCATCGCTGCTCTGCCGGTCCACACGCCCCCTCGGCGGACGCCCCCGCCCCGGACCCAGACGCTCACATTG
>NW_011892215.1:3554-5688 GCF_000151845.1 Pteropus vampyrus
GCAAACAATGGCCTTCTGCGGGAAGGCACACGACCAGAAACACGGATCCTGAAACACGCCAGCGCCCCGCAGTGCCACCGTCCCCCGAGCTCTCGTTAGAACAAAGGCCCCGCACGCCAGCCCGGGGGGCGGCCGCGTACCTCCGAAATGAACTTTCTTCTTGAACCGTGACGGCTCGGCCATCGTCTCCCGCCTGGGCTGTCACTCAGGCTGGCCCCGCGGCCCCGCTGGGCCCGCGGGCAGTCGGGGGAGCCGGGGGAGCCGGGGTCCACGGGGCGGCTCCATCTGCCATTGTCTGCTACTCCAGCGGGAAGAAAGTTGCCCCTCTCCGGGGTCACGGTCGCGGGAGAGAACGGGGGAGAATCGGAGGACCGAGGTCGACGGCCCCGGAGCGATTCATCCACGCGGTGTCACGGACCTGACTTTCGGGGACTGCACGTCGGGATCGGCGGAAAATCCGCTCATCTGACACAAGTTGTAAGCTCCAGATTGCAGCCCGTAGCCCTCCACTTCCCACTGCACTGGGGCCGGTCTTTTTTCCCAGCGCCGGTTTCCATGGTGATGCATCAGTCACTAGTCTAAGTACGGGTGAAGGACGCCTGCAAAACCAGTGCGATCATGCGTTAGCGGGGAGCGGGACGTGACTCACCCCGGCTGCTGGCACCGGCCGAGGCAGCGCGAGGGGCCGGCGTCCCCCTCGCCCCTAACCCCCTCTCATCTGTGACACTTGCTGCTTCTCCGTCTCGGCGCTGCGGGCCCCGCGCTCTGCAGCGGGCGGTGGGTGGCGGGGTCCGTTTGGGACACAGGCCTCATCGCCGTGGAGTCGGTCCCGGCCAAGGGCACCCATGGGTGGGGCCTCCCGCCGGACCGTATGTTTCCTGGGAGGAGGCAGGGAGGCCAAGGACTCCGGGTGGCTTGCAGGGACTGGGGGGAATTCAGGGGTGCCCTGTGTGTTCGGTCTGGAGGGCGGTGGGGCCCCGCGGCACAGCCGGGGCTGGGGCTGGGGCTGGGGGCCGAGCCGGCACCCTTCTGAAAGGGGTCCCCTCGCCTCTCCGCTCTCAAAGTGCCCCCCCGTCCTGTTCCCACGGGGCGGGGGCTCGCCTCCCTCTTCGTCATCGGTCATCACTTGCTTTTCTTAGATAGCCACTACGAGCTCGCCGTGCGGCCTCGGGCAAGAGCCCTCAGCCTTCTGAGCTGCGGGCTTCCTGTCGGTGAGAAAACGCATCGGAAGGGTCGGAAGGGTCGTACCCCGGAGATGGGGGCGTGGGCGAGGCAGCGGCCACACCCCAGCACGGCCACGCACTGGTCCTGTTGTCAGATGGGGGTGATGACGAAGTAGCCACACAATGGCGTGTGAAGAGGGGAGCCTGCCACGTAGCAGGCTCCCAAGAAGGACACTGTTACCTTCCTTATTTTCACTGTTCATGTGACGAGCACAGCAACCTGGCACCTGGCCACTTGCTGTGACGTGGCTCCTGCAGTGCTGCCCAGGCGTCACGTGTGGTTCTGGGCACAATTCACCTTTGCCTTGTTAACCCACCCACTTCAGAATAAATGCCCCGTGAAGCTTCAAAGAGGAAGAAACTGGGCCCAGAGAGGGTAAGAGACTGGCCCAAGGTCACACAGCCAGGTCAAGGTGAGCCTGGGACCGGGACCTGGGTCTCTCGACGTAGTTCTGTGCCCGTCCGCCCCCTGCCTCACACTCTTGGGGACACAGAGTGTTGTGGCGCCCTCGGCACGGGCCTCAGTTGAGTGCCGGGGAAATGTGGGTCTCTGATTGGGCGTCCTGGCACGTCTTGAAGCGTCCCTGATCCCGTCCGCCTCGTGCAGTGGGTGGGACGGGCCTTCAGACCTCGGCAGATCCCTTCCACTGAGGCACCAGGGTCTCGGCGTGGACCAACTACACGCTGAACCAGCGTCAAGGGAAGGACACCCTTTGCAGTGTCCAGACAATGACTGACGGCTCCCGAAACTACGCCGCTGGTGCCAAGGGCGCGTGTGTGGTGTGCGGGCGAGTCCGTGACATTCGGAGCCATCGCGGTGACTCTGTGCTGTCTGCTTTGTTTTCTACTCTGGAGGCACCCAGACCCCCTTGCTGGGGCGACAGTCAGGCTCTGGTGGGGGGCCCCTGTGT
>NW_011892215.1:7928-8241 GCF_000151845.1 Pteropus vampyrus
ATTCTTCTAGCGTCCACGAGCGCAGAGACAAGAGGGTGTGGGCGGAATGCACGAGAAGCGCATCTAAGACGCAGACGCGGGCGGTGCCCAGACGCGGGTCCCTGAGCAGCTCTGACGGGCCGGCCGTCTCCCGGGCACTGCTCCGGCACGCTGGGGACAGAAATCGGGGATGGAGCCTTTCCACGGCTTAAGCCCTGGCCTGGTCAATAGACGAATAAAAAAAAAAAAACCCAAACTCACGACAAACCCTGGTCTCCTTGTCAAGAAGCCCCGTTATCACGCTTGATCGGGGGAGAAAGAACCAACGGTGGAG
>NW_011892216.1:0-746 GCF_000151845.1 Pteropus vampyrus
AGTTTGGAGGGTCAGAATGATGATGGAAAAACGAAATTAGTCTCTGACCTCATCTTTTGACAGAAAAATATCCACCTTGGAACTTACCTTGAAGATTTCCTAGCTCGCTGAAACGAGGAAGGAATCTACCCCATGGGCTAGAGCAGCACGCTTGGCTAAGCTTCCCACAAAACCAACGGCTGCTTGCCTTAGAGGCTTTCCTTTCATTGGAATGGCCTAAAGATATGTCATCACTGACTCATATTTCATAAACATGATTTACAAAAAAAGACTTGGCGTCGTTTGGGTTTTATTAAACTGAAAATGTAACAAAACCTGCATCCAGAATATCCAACAGCTCAACACCCGCAAATTCACCAGCTGTCTTTTCTTAGCATCTTTCAGTGGTCAGTAACCCTGGAGAAAACACAGCTCACTGACTCCCAGGAACCGCCTTCACAGATCGCCTCGACACAGACACACGTGTGAGCATGTGCGTGCATGCACACCGCCCGCACAATAAAACAACAAGGATTTATATGGTGATTCCAAGGAAAATAAACTGCTGCATTTGTACATGCTGTGTCAGGCTAGAAATACACATTTTCAAAACCAGACTTGTCACTTAAAAAAAGAAAAGCGCTTTGGCCGAATTCACCCGAAAGAAGCATCGAAAAACTGAAAGAAAATAGGATGCTTGGTGAACACAATAATTCCATTAAAATGCATTGTTCTGACTTGACAGGCTTTCACCTGCTCACCGATAT
>NW_011892216.1:2553-2938 GCF_000151845.1 Pteropus vampyrus
GAGGGCGGCCACCATGATCGTGTGAAGACCGTAAGGCGCAATGACAGAGTCTCTACCTTGCTGCGTCCTCTGCCCTCTCCCCGCTCTGTTCTTCCTCCTCCTATCTCTGCCCATCTCTGTCTGTCTCTCACAATCTCTCTCAATCTCTCCGTCCCCCCCTTTCTCTCTCTCCCCCTCTCTCTCTCTCTCTCACAAGCATTTATTCACTCTTGCACGTGTTCTGCTCTAGCTATATTCAGCTCCACATTCGTGAACACACCTTACTCTCTCTTGCCTCGGAGAAGCACGGCTCGTCGTTCTGCTTGCCTGACTCACCTCCCTGTTCCCTCGGGCTCCCTCCGGTCATCCTGTCCGATCAACACCCGAAGGCAACGGTTTTTGTCGT
>NW_011892216.1:2988-3407 GCF_000151845.1 Pteropus vampyrus
TTCTTCCCCGGCCTTTCCTTGGGCTTCTGCCTCAGCTTCTGAGATCAGTGTAGACGAGAGAGCTAACTCGTGTCCTCTGGGCCTCGGTTTCCTCCGGTGTCCCCCGCGCAGACTGGGCGTGAGGGCTGAGCAGAGCGCTTGTGGACAGGAGTGTCATAGTGATAGGAACAAAGGAGGGCGGCCACCGTGATCGTGTGAAGACCGTAAGGCGCAATGACAGAGTCTCTGCCTTGCCGCGTCCTCTGCCCTCTCCCCGCTCTGTTCTTCCTCCTCCTATCTCTGCCCATCTCTGTCTGTCTCTCACGATCTCTCTCAATCTCTCCGTCCCCCCCTTTCTCTCTCTCTCCCCCTCTCTCTCTCTCTCACAAGCATTTATTCGCTCTTGCACGTGTTCTGCTCTAGCTATATTCAGCTCCACA
>NW_011892217.1:0-1540 GCF_000151845.1 Pteropus vampyrus
GTGGAGTCCAGGCAGCCTTATGAGGCCCCACCCCCTGGGACCCAGATCCCTGGGACCCAGCCCTGCCTATGTTCTGGGCCTCTGCTCCCCCACCCCCAGCTCTGCACGCATCATGCTACCCTTCACCCCTGCCTCTGTCACTTGTATCCAGGCACCCGCTGCTGCCGCCGTCTCCTCTGAGAAACAGGTGCCTGCTGGCTGTGGACGCCCCAGAGCTTGCTTAACGCTCTGGATACATCCCTCATCCCTCGTGGCTGCCTTCCTCTTGCTACCTGGATGAATTGTGGCTGGTGAATGACAGCGGTCAGGGAACAGGGGTAGAGGAGCTGCCGATGACAGGCGAAGGGTTGGGCTCCCCGGCCTGGTACCTGGGCACGCACTGGGGGCTGGCACCGCGCCTGACATGGAGAAGGCATTCGATAAATATTTCCTCAATATTTGTTGAATGGCGAATTATGAGGGTGGCAGGTGAGGGCCACTTCTGGAAAAGAAGCAGATTGGCTGGTTTAGGTGAGCGACTGAGAAGATGCCTCTCCGACGAGATGCTGGTGCTTTCTTGCATGATTTCATTTCAGGATTTCACGAGCCGTGGGCAGTGGTGCCGACGTAATCCCCTTTTCACTGGATGAAAACCAAGTCCTAGACAGGGGAGGTGACTTGCCAGGGTCACATAGCCGGGAGGTTCTGTGGGGCAGAGCCTGCCCGACAGACAAAAGCACGGATGAGCCTGTGCGGTGCCTGCTGTTTACAAAGCTCGTTCACATTCATCGTCTCGTGTGGCTCCGAGTTGTGGCTCTCTCACCTGTGCCCCTTCTAGGGTCAGATCTGCACCCGAGGGTGCCCTGCGTCTGTAGGGGGCGGTAGTGAGAGGAGCGCCTCTGCCTAGGCTGGTGGGAAACAAACGAAGCGGCAGATGTTCGGAGTTTGGGGGCTGTGGCACACATAGGTAGGGGTTGGGGAGCCCATGTGACCAATGAGGCAGAGCCAGGCCTGAGCTCAGGCTGGCGCATGATTTGGCCCCCATGCATGATTTGGCCCCCATCTGGTCCCTGGACCCGCCCAGGATGGTCTTTAGCCTTTAAGTCAAGGCCTACAGAGTGTGGGTGACTGGTCCAAGGTCACATCCCACTTACCCAAGGTGAAGAGCATAGGGCATACGGTTCTACCACTGCAGGGAAGGTCAGGGTTCTGGCTGTGCAGAGTGACTGCCATTAGGGGAGTCACTAAACAACAGGGGGACTGGCCCCAAAGGGCATCCGGCAGGACCCCTTCCAGAGGTTCCAGGGCCCAGGCCTCCTCAGGCTGGTTCTGGAGACTGGCATATCACTGCTGTCAGAAATGTTTGGGGTCACATGGGAGCATGGGCAGTGGCCTTTTACCACCACTGTGGGGAATGTGACAGAAACCCAGTTCGCTGCCTCCGGGCAGTGACATGTGGGGAGGAGCGATGTACCCGCACCCCCACCCAGACTAGAAATCCAGGTGCTGGCTTCCCCTTGGGCCTCCGCAGGTGCTGTCCTGTCTGGAATGCCCTTCCCCT
>NW_011892217.1:2776-3612 GCF_000151845.1 Pteropus vampyrus
AATGCTCCCAGCCAGCAGTGGCCCCAGGGCTGCTGGCCTCACTTCAGTCCCTGGTGCTGAGTGGGTGTGCATCTCTGTTGACTGCCTTCCTTTACCGACTCCTCCGGGAAGCGCCTTTTCCGGCAGCCCTCTTACAGAGTGATCAAGTCTCCTTTGGGATTTGTGATCACAGCTGAGCCCTGACTCCGGACTGGGACTCAATCTCTGTCTCCCACACGGCTCCTGACTCTACCTGGTTCAGAGCACTTATTCATTCATTCATTCAGCAATTCTTCAATTAGTGACTACTATGTGCCAGGAGCTGGGCTCGATGCCAGGGGCACAGATGTGCCCACGTCAGGGCGTGACTGTGTCTGTGTTTCTGTGTGTATGTCTCGTGCACATCCCCTGCACGTGCACATGGCTGAGCATCTCCATCTCACATGAACGTGTGTCTCTTAGACTGTGCCCGTGCGTCATCTTACTGGTACCTGGGGCGTACCTGGTTAATTCAGCAAGCGATAAGCAAGCACCCACCAAGGAGGTGCCGGGCCCGACCCTGAAGGTCTCTGCCCTTGGGAAGTGCCTATCCCTTGGGTCCACTGCAGTGCAGACTGATGAGGGCAGGGGCCAGCAGGGGTGATCAGGATGGCAGGAGAGACAGGGGAGAAGGTGGGAAGGGCAGTTGTAGTCTCTGCCACACCGTGGGACCCTGGCCTGAGAATCCGGCAGGTCCTTCTGGCTGATTTCACTGCTCTAAGATGTCCCTGAAGGCTGGTGGAGCGGTGGTTGTGAGCCCCGCGGCTAGGGGCTGGGAGGAGAATACAGTGCCTTGAAGAGGAAGCGTGTTGGCCAGA
>NW_011892217.1:6127-8297 GCF_000151845.1 Pteropus vampyrus
GAAACAGGCATGGGGACAGGGGTGTAAGATTATGCACAGACTTCAAGCCTCCTTAGAGGATCTGGACTTTATCCTCAGGGCAGTGGTTCCAAGCTGGGAGGGGCAGCGTCTGAAGTGGCTCTTCTGTGGATCATAGGAACGAGGCTGGGAGCCGCTAAGGGAGGCTGCTGCTATTGTCCAGGTGAGCGGTGATGGCGGCACAGCCAGTGTGGGACAGTGGCACCGGGAGAGGGCTGGGATTTGAGAAGTATCGAGCACTGAATAGACTGGGCTTGGTGATAGGTATGCGGGGTCGGCGAGAGGCGGGGTTAGGGCAGCTCCTGTGTTCGTGGTGCGGGCAGCTGAGTGGATGGTCACGTCTCTGAAGGGGCTTAGAAGGAGGAATGTCGGGAATACTCAAAGTTGTCCGAGCATCCCCGGGTGCCGGGCTCAGGTCATGGGTTATCGGCTCAGAGTGTTAGAGCAACTGTCTCAGCTGGTTCTTAGCACCTCATTTTGCGGTGGAGAGTCCCAGGCAGGATGGGACCTGGCCCTAGAGTCCAGGTCCCCGCTCGCCCTGTGGCCTGGCCTGGATCTCACTGGGTCTGCTCCTCTCTCCCTTACCCCAGCTGGCACTCGGGCCTCTCCAGAGCACAGGTGCGCCTACCACCTGCTGCCCCGTACACATACAGGGGTGTCTGTGGGAGTGCCGCTCCACTTCTACTGCCTAGGTGTGCAGGCACCGACCCCTGCCACCCCCACCCCTACACCCCGGGGAGCAGCACGTGGAACCAAGCCTCTTCAGTAGCCCTGTTGCCCTGTGCTAGGGGAGGCCCCATGAAGACAGAGGAGGGGTAGGGTGCGCCCCCCCTTCCCTTCCCCAACCCTCACGCCTTCTGGGCTGGAGATGGAGCTGAGGCTTGCACTGAAGTGGCCCTTTGTATATTGTCCCTGGAGGACAGATGAGCCTGGTGGGAGGGCCTGGCACTGCCGGGGCTGCCTGGGCAGGACCGTGCTGAACTCGGCAGGGTTTGGGGAGCAGGGAATGTGCCCTGCTAGGTGTGGCCAGGCCTACTGCCCCAGACACCCCCAGACCAGACAGTACTTGTCACTCAGAATCCGATACTTGTCACTCAGAATCCGTCATCTCCTAAGAGTTCCGTTGTCATTCAACAGCTGCTTATGGAGCTCCTTATCCAGGCCGGGCTTTGTCCTAGGGGGTGAGGAGTAGTGGTGACCAGTAACAAAGCCAACGAGCAGGATGTGGACGGGAGAGACAGACCACTAACACATAAACAAGGAGACTGACAGCTTCCTCAGTGAGGAAGCTGTGTGCAAATGACCCGGGGAGGGGACGGCCGCTTTGGCTGGCTAGTCAGGAGCCTCTCCGAGGAGGTAGCAGGCATGTGGAGATCAGAAGGAAGAGCCGGGGCGAGGACCCTGAGGCAGGTGGACCCGGGGTTTAGGAGGGACAGAAAGGCAGGGACTGTGGCAGGACCCAAGTGGATCAGGGAGGCAAGGTCAGCAGAGAGGCAGGGACCCGCTTGGTGGGCCCCGTAGGCATGGAGAGGAATTTAGAATTTATTCTGAGTGCGGGAGTTGGGGGAGGAAGGTCATGGGGTGGGGGGGTCATTGAGCAGTGGGATGTGGCCCAGTGGGGACAGTGACAGTGACAGAATTTGTACGGCCCAGGGCCCTTTGTTCAAAAATTAAGAATTTTAAGATAGATTAAAAAAAAGAGCAGGTGAGAGGCTCGTGTAGAGGAGCAGCAGGGTCAGTTAGGCCCCGGGAGGTGCTTTGCAGTGCCCCATCCAGGCTCGTGGCGAGGCGGTGGGGAGCGGGGCACGAGCCGCAGCTCAGGGCTCAGAGGACTAGTCTGCATCGAGGCGCTTTGCATGTTACCGCATTTGATCCTCTCAGGGTGAGGGGCTGGGCTGGTCCTGCATTCTACATGGGGACTCCGAGGCCTGGGGATATTACATGACCTGATCACACAAACTGTTGAGGAGGGGCAGGGGCAAGATTTGAATCCATCTCCCTTCGATCCAGATTCTAGGGAGCTGCTGCCCGGTCAAAGTACCCCACCCGCCTCCGCTTCCTGGGTGGGGCTGGGGACATTTGCACAGCCTGGGCCCCAGAGTGAGTTTCCACTCTTGGAGAGGCAGGACGCGGCCAGCCCCGGCCTCGCTGG
>NW_011892218.1:0-316 GCF_000151845.1 Pteropus vampyrus
GCTATTTTGGATATTTTCAGGTAGTTTTTTTTTTTTTATAGTTTCTGTAATATTTTTAAAGATGAATGAGTAGTTCATTTGTGAAAAGGAAAAAAAATTATAAACTCTAATGTATCAGTAATTTCTCCCCTCATTGTTTTGTTCCCTTCCCCCTACATGAAATAATCAAGAGAAACTTTCTTAAATTATAGACTATACCATATATCTCATGCTCCAGTGGCCTCATCGGGTCTATGGTAAATTAACTTTATTAATAAGAAACAATTTGTGAAATAATTGAAAAAAGATATTTAATCAATGTCTTGCACTACCTTTG
>NW_011892218.1:4041-4484 GCF_000151845.1 Pteropus vampyrus
CCGCCCCACCCACACCCTACCTATGGACGTTTCCTGCCTCTGTGCTTCTGTATGTGTGGCTCCTCTGCCTGTAATATCTTTACTACCAATGTGCTCTTCATAAAACTACCTAGTCTTTAAAATACAAATTAAGTGTCATTCTCTCTGGTCTTCCTATAATCCATTTTCCACATAGCAGCCAAGATTTTTTTTAAAAGATAATTTAGATCTTGTCGCAATCCTCCTTAAGATTCTCTAGAGGTTTCCTCTTCCTATGGTTTATAATTAAAAACAGACAACAAAACCATCAAGCACCTCATCTTTACGACCTCACTCCTAGCAACCTCTCCATACTCCTACCATTCTCTTCCTCCCTTATTACAGTCTAACCACACTGGCCTCTTTTCTGTTCTGCAAGGATATCATGCTCTCTCCTACCTTGAGGACGTTGCAAATGCCATTCC
>NW_011892218.1:7534-9377 GCF_000151845.1 Pteropus vampyrus
CTTTCTATGTACAAAAATAGACTCCAAGTCTGCAACTTGTGATTGTCTGATTTCTTCATAAATTATGACTTTTTCCAGCTTATCATTTGAATGCCACTAAAGAGAGAAGCCAAGGCTTGGCTCCAAATGCTTTCATACTTTGGCTCTACCCTGGCCAGCCTTCCTTACACAGATCCTTCTGCAGACAGAAAATAAAATCCTAAGGCAGATGTTCAAGAACACTGGCCTGGAGAATGTCCAGGCTCAGTTTGTAGAGCAGGCTGTGAGTCTGTTAAACCTTCCCTTCTTTTGCCTTAAATGAAGATCTCATGTGAATCTGCAATAAGGCAGCCTGAGTGGTGGCTGGGAGGCTGTGCTCTGCATCTAGGCTCACTTGGCCAGACCCTGGAACTGCTGATCTAGTTGCACCATCCTGGATGACTTAACCTGGCCCTATGGTCGGAGAGTCCACTTCATGGGATAGTTGTAATTGGGAGTTTTAAAATGAGAGGGTAGACTAGATAAAGTATAGAGCGCAAGGTGTTATCTTTGGAAAGTGCTCAATAAATAGAATCTTTAGGTGATTTTCTTAAAAGGAGGAATACGTGAAAATATGAAAGAAAAGAAAAACCCTAAGTAAAATCCATGACTCCTACCTTGTGAAAGGCAGGCCAAACAGTGTCCTTGTTGTGTCCCTGAAGCCCAATTAAAAAGGGATAATAAGAAATTATTAAAGAGGCTTAAGCTGAAGCCACCTGAATGTTCTGGGTCTAAAACTTTATAACGCACAGGCTTAAAATTCCTGCTCTTCATTCATGCCACATAGCCATCCAATTTAGTACACTGAGATATTGGGGCCCACTTTCACCTCCCAGATATTATACAGGAGCCTGCTTTGCTGTTGGTCGGTCAGAGCAGATCTACATCAGTCCTAATTACCTAAAACGGCCATTCGGAAGGAGCACTGTAGTTGCAAACAATTTAGACTCGTCTTTAGAGATTCTGATATTATGCACACAAAGGAACAATGACATACTTCTTTTGTTTTGTTAAGCAGAAAGCAATCACAAATAGCTTTCAGGAAGAATCAGTCTTGTACTGAGCACTGATGATGTGCCAAGTGCTCCACATGTGTTCATATCAACAATGATAGAAAAAGCAAATCACCTGGAAGTGGTCCTAGATTCCTATCTTCCTCTCACGTCTCACTCCCCACAGCTAATCCAGCAATTGCTGGCTTGCCTCCCAAATATAGCTTGAATCCATTAATTTCTTTATCTCCATTTCTACCACCTTGTGCACATCAAGTTATTTCGCTTCTGTGATTCAGTTTCCTCATCTACAAAATGGGATGATTTCATCCACTTAAGACTCCCACAAATAGAATCATATATGTACTTAGAACTGACAATATGTAAGTGTGGATTGCTATTTTTAATGCTATTATAATTGTCATGTTGTTGTAGTGGCTTCCTTGGCTGTCCTCCTCTTGTCCCATGTTTCTTCACGAAAGGTATTATTTATACAGCATCCAGAATGATCTTTACAAAATAAATGCCAGCTCATGTCACTGTTGGCTTAAAATTCTCCTATGACCTCCCAATGCATTTAGAGCAAAATCCAAATTCATTTCATGGCTCGCAAGAGTCCTACCAGCATTCCCCTAGCACACTGAGTTGTAGCCATGCTTCTTCCCCGCTTTCTGGATCTTTAAAGGTGAGGAGGATGTTCTCCCTTGAGACTGCACAGTTGTTGCCTCTCCCTGGAAAGTTCTTCTCCTAGACCTTCCATGACAGGGTCCTCACCATTCAGGTCTCGACCCAAAGGTCACCACCTCAGAGAGGACTTTCTTAAACATCCAATA
>NW_011892219.1:0-377 GCF_000151845.1 Pteropus vampyrus
CCAGTGTAGAATCTTCTGTGCTTTAGGAGTCACCATCTCATCCGGCCTCTCTGATTGCTGTTGCGGTGCAGTCGAGACACTACCTGGGGTTAGGCCGAACTTCGCAGGTGAAGGGCACGGTCCTACGCAGACTGCCCTCCCCTCTGACACTAGGTGCAGGCTCAGGGGTTCCCAGGCCAGCCTCATTTATGAGCAACTGGCTATGAATTTGAGAGTTCTCCTTACCTCTTCAATGGCAGTAATTCGCTAGAATGACTTGGAGAACTCAGATGTGTGATTACGGTTTTAATATTTCAAAAGGGATAAAAATCAGGATCAGCCAAAAAAAAAAAAAAGAAACTCAGGGCAGGAGGTCTGGGAAGGTCTCAAATGAGAAG
>NW_011892219.1:2405-2972 GCF_000151845.1 Pteropus vampyrus
CAGATCGTGTGGCCGGCACACCTGTCTGTCCTCGGGACACTCGCGGGGGGCATACTGGAAACCCTCCTGGTCTCGGCACCTGATTGAGAGCTGTCCCCCTTCAAGTCAGCGCAGTTAACCCTTTCCTGCCCGGGCTGGGTGCGGCGCGAACCATCCGATTCTCGGCTCTTTGCTCACGTTGACTGTCGAACGTGTGTGAGGAATGGCTCTTAACCCCACACCTCACTCACGACAGTGAGCGATTTCGAGAGGTGATGAACCAGCCTCACCTCTAATGGAATCAGATTCCAGCATCCTTTTTTTTTTTTTTTTTTAAAGATCCTTACAGAGAAAGCTATTACAGGGTTGGAGAGATTGATTTTATTTAAAACCGAATGTGTATGAAAGCAGGCAGCGCAGTGATGACATAAATTACTTTGATATATTGAGTGCGAAGGCAAATGCGATTTCTCTCTCCCCTTTAGCGTTCTGTATTCATCGGAGAAGGGTTGATTTATCTCTTTACCCATTTCAATCTGATGGAGGTTATTTTTTTAACTCTAGGGAAGAGGGGACAGATGGCCATGG
>NW_011892219.1:5039-5382 GCF_000151845.1 Pteropus vampyrus
TGTTCTGGCTTCATTCCGAACGTGGCACTCCGCCCCCGTCCCGCCCGCCCATCCACACACCGTACTGCTCCACTCCGCTTTAAAGATGCTCTTTATTCCGAGATATGGTTGGTCTTACCTGACCCTTAATTTGTGTTAGTTTATGTATTTTTCTCCCATTATCGCATGAACTTGTGTATTCTGCTTCAAATTGTGAAATCTCGTAGGATAGTGTTCAGTTCTTTTACAAAAAATCACAAAGAAAGAAGAGATAAGGAAAACATTCTGATTCTTTTCTGTTCACTAACACGATTTTCGCATTTTGGAGGGATCCTTTAATTTTTTCAGATATTTTTCATAATCC
>NW_011892220.1:0-1159 GCF_000151845.1 Pteropus vampyrus
TCAAATTGAATACAAAATACGATTCTTATGACATTGTTTCCTTTTTGGAGAATAAATTTTTATAATGAAAATAGAAGCCAAATCCCACTCACAGATATTATTTGAGACACCTGCTCAGGAACGGAGGTGACAGGTGTCGGGCAGGGACAATAAACTTAGTAAAACGCATACATTAAACCCTGGCGGTAGCTCGGCCACCACCCTGCATGCCGCTCCCCATGTAAACGCCAGCCCTGGGTGCTCAGCGCCCGCTGCAGACCGACCGGCTATGTCGCGTCCTGGCCGCATGGTGCCGAGCTCAGGGACAGGTATGGGGACAGCCACGTCCCACCCTGCGCCTGCATCCAGCCCACGCAGCACAAAGCAACAGCACACTCGGCTTTGGACAGTGCCCGGCGTGGTCGCGACGAGCTGGGGCAGGGTCGGCCTGGTCCTGGGCCACCAGCTAGATCGTCTGCTGCAGGATCTCAGCCCCCCCGGGGGCTGACACGAGCCGGGGCCTGGGTGAGCAGCACCACCAGCCCAGCGACGCTCGGGGAAAAGTGTGCCACACGGAGGACCAAGGGCAGGGCCACCAGCAGGGACAGGCGGGGCACCTGAGAAGGAGCGAGGAGGCCACGGCACAGCAAGGCCGTCCTCCCCCCCACCATCCATCTCACACGCCTCAGGGACGCCACCACGCTGCATGTCCTGACCAGGTCACCCGCTTAAAATTTAAGCCTGTGACATCACCGCGTGCTTTTCCTGGGAAGCCCCAACTCCCAGGCTGGTGTCCCGGGCCCTCCGTGACCTGGCCCCCTCGCCCTGCGGACACCCACTCCGGGCTCCCACTCTGGGCTCCCATATCGGGCGCGTCAGCACAGTGCTCTGCGAGGCCAGGGTGGCTACAGGGGCACATGCGAGGGGAGCGTGGAAGGGGTGACGTCTGGGTGTGGGGCCCCCTGGGGCTTCCAGACAGCAAGGCCACTGTGCCAGTGTGGAGAACAAAGGGTCAAGACTCGAGGTGGGAGGAGGGTGGCAGCAGGTCGCATTTTACACAGAAAAGCCTAATTTGCTTCTCAGAAGTGTGGGGCTCCTGTACGACCAGGGACCGTCCAGGCTTGGGCGCCCCCGACCCTTCCCAAGTGTCACAGTGCTTCCTGCCCCGTCTTCACCCCAG
>NW_011892220.1:2872-4486 GCF_000151845.1 Pteropus vampyrus
AGTATCTGTTAGTTACTAATTTTTCCAAAAACCTTTAATAGAAACGTACACATAACATGAAGTCATTTGGGGTATTAAGAAAATGATTCAAAAAGACTTACGTTGTCCAACAATACGAAGGTACTGAAAGCCAATGAACTGCACACTTAAAAATGGTTAAAACGGTAAATTGTGTTATATACATTTTACAATTAAAAATACACACAAGTAGAGAAATAAATGAAATGTTTTTAAAAGAGCACAAAAAACAGACTATTGCCATGCCAAGTACAAGACCACATCATGCCTAGCAGAGACTGTCGACCTTTCCTCACCATGAGGACGGCACAGGAATTGAAAGTTCTGTGAGGAGCTGGCCTGACATCCACGTCACGATCAATACGCTGATCGGTACTCAGACCGCCCCCCGCCCCGGAAAGGACAGCGAACGCCACATAAAACCCACTTTTCCACCTCCTGAAGAGGACAGGGTGATGACAACAGGGGCAAGGACCGAAGCAAACGGGGGTGGGGGGGCTTCTGAGCTGCCCCACCTGCCCCCTGCACGCCCAGGGCCCCCAGGGCTCCCTCCCCTGTGACCCCCACATCGGCCCAGCCCTCCCGAAGCTCTGTCTTCCTCGAACCCTATCAGGTCTCCCTGTGTTGTGACCTCTGCTAAGTCCTTGGAGGGAAGGCCCCATAGAGCTGTCATCACTGCAACCACCAGTCTTTGGGGACACGTCATCTTTGCGTGCTCCCCGACTAGAGTGTCAGCTCCGGGGGCGGGGGCGGGGGTCTCTCCATTTTGTTTAAAATCCTATCCCTAGCTCTAGATCGAGCCCTGGCACCTGAGAAAGCACCCTGATTTCCTGAGTAAAAGGCGGCATGCATGATGCATACGACATGGCCATCTCATAGGTAATGTGACGCGGCATGCACGTGTGATGTGTGCTATTTGATGGATGTGACATGCTGTGACGCGGTGTGACAGGAGAGGCTGAGAGGCGGAAGACAGCAAGGAGGAAACACAGGCTGACGAGCACACTTACTGTTTTTCGACCAGGTCAACAAGAGGATTAACAAGACTGATTAGGACTGTGGGTTGGTCGCTGAAGAGAATAAGTCATTGCCAAGGGAAGTTAATTTTAAAAGTGTTTTTTTGTAACAAGCGACGTGCATTTATTTGGATGCTGCTTAAAACAAAACAATGAGAAAATACTTTTGAGAATAATTGATTGTGGCCTGGCTAATACAAGATACCAAACAATTGCTGTTAGTTTTGACACAATGGCATCGCGGCCAGGAAGGAAACGGACGTGTGTTTAGAAATGCACCCAGAGTGTGTGGGGTACAATAACACCACGCTCGGGATTTGCTTGAAGTTCTTGAAGTTCTTCGCAAAGAGAAATAAGAACCATTATTCCCGTGACACGTAGTTACAAGTGTCCACCCTGTGCACCGCCGCAGCAGCCACGAGAGAAACCACCGCCAGTGTTTTTAAATATTACTGAATTCCTACGGTTTATACCCAACTCGGGGGAAGCAACGTGCAGCACAGTCCCCGCTGCAAAACAACACGCGAGGGGGAGCGCGGAGGACGAGGCGGGCGGGACGCAGTCGCTCTGACGGGCGTGG
>NW_011892220.1:7266-9213 GCF_000151845.1 Pteropus vampyrus
CAGCTGCTTCTAATTCACAAACTACGTGAAAGTCTCTCAACTTTCATGATTAATGAGCCTCATTCCGGAAATGCCAGACTGGGACTCAGAACAGCTCCCCAGACCCGCGTGTCATCCCCTGCACTGCAGGACACCGGTCCAAACAGCAGCCTCATCGTCACCTGCCGCTTCCAACAGTTCCGACTTCCCTGGGCCCATTCTTGGTGTCCCCGCCTGCAATGCCAGACCACGGGTGGGCCAGTGGCTGGTCGTAAACAGGAGTCAGATCCCGAGATGCCCTGTGCACCCTCCAGTCGTGGCCACTGCTCTAGGAGGTGGGGGGCACAGGCCTCAGACCCTCCACTAGGCGCCAGCACCGGCCGACCCCCGCCTCCACCGTGGTGTGGACCAGGCCGTGGCACGGACCAGCCAGGCACCCATGCGGAAGCTCGGCCACACAGCTGGCCCGGCCATCACGCAGCCTCCTCGGCTTTCCCTGCCCAACGCTCGCCTCTCGTCCAGGAGACCACAGTCTTCAGCCATCTCTAGAGCCTCAGCGCTCTGCAGGACACAGGCAGATACAATCCCCGTGTACCCTTTAAGCACGGTTAACAGTGGCTCCCTTACATTGCCAGTGTTTTCAATATTCAATCAAACACAGACAAATAAAACTCATCTGGGGTCAACTTTAAATGTATCACATATGGCAGAAATGGGAGAAGCCTGAGGATGGTTACGATTACAGTCCCCTTTGCCCTACTACGGAAGCCAGGATCCACCTAGATTGTGCTGAGCAGAATGAAAATAATCTCATTTCTTTTATTAAAAGATTCAAAAACAATTGACCAACTTTAAGATTTAAAATATGTAATCTTAAGAACACTTAGTTATTATTACTCGACCAGACTAAAGTTATTCAGTTTTATTTTCCTCATTCTAATAAAAATAAACCTAATTTAAGAGGTCTTCATGTGGCGTTAGCCGAGTTCATCATACTTACGATGCACACTCAGGGTGTAGGACGAGCGAAAGGTCACAGGGAGCCAGGCTCAGGATAGGCAGCACCACTTCGGTGCTGGCCCCTTGTTCCAGTTCACTTGCCGAGGGAGGCTGGCTGTCCCCTAGGAACAGAAGCGCCGATGATCTAATCAGTGAGGTCACAGGCAAACAGCAACACGGGGTGCTGTGCGAAGCGCTTGTTGCTCCAATCACTCAGGTCTGACTCAAGTTCACACGTCGTAAAAAGAACAAGGCTAGAGGTAAAACAGAGACCAGGGGCCTGTAGGGCGGGGGAGGGAGTTTCAGGTGCAGAAGCACAAAGAGGGGAGGAGGGGCTGGACGGCTGAGACAGGTTCGACTCCCATCCCTAAAGCGGGTTTGAGGGTACTTCATAGCTAATGGGACTTACGTGAGAAATAATGAAAGCCAGACATAAAGCATTAGGAAAAAATGGATACATTAGAGAAAGGCAATTTCTGATCTGCTTTAGAAAGAAATGGCTTAAAGCTACCTGCAAAAAAAAAAAAAAAGAAAGAAAAGAAACAAACTAAACTAAAAGAATAACAATGATGATAAAGTCGAAGGTCAGCAGACGCGTCTGCAGCAGCATGAGAGTCAGGGCTGCGTGCCGCTCTGAGTCACTGGCTGGATCAGGAAGCAGGATCCACAGTTTCCCAGCAGTGCAAGCTCCTCCAGACAGTGTGGCAGCCGTGAGTGCGCACGGGGACGGGAGACACTGCGGACAAGTGGAGGCTCTGGGCCAAGGGCGCCGGCAGGCGACCAGCCATAGGAGCGGGCAGCGCCGCCCGGGGGCGAGTCCATGATATGCAGGGCATGCCTGAGCCCGGACCCCCAGGGCCATGATACGCCCCCGCCAGGTGCTGCCCACGAGGCCCCCTGCACACAGGGCCGCCCTCGCCTGCCCCCACCTGTCCCCTCACAAGGCCTGCCTGGGGCCCGGCAGATGTC
>NW_011892221.1:0-663 GCF_000151845.1 Pteropus vampyrus
TCCTACCTCTTCTGCTCGGGGCTGCCCAGGCTTTTTAATTGTGAGCCCCTTGAGGTCTGGGCCACCCTTTAGACAATTCCATCTCCTGCCCTGCACTGGGCATTCTTTTACACACTATCTTGTCTTTCTAACTAAGTTGTAAGGCCCCTGAAGGCAGGAGCCATCCTCCAGGCCCTCCAGAGCAGAGCACCGGGTCCCTGCACACATTTCCTGGGTGAGGAAGCTTCAAGAGGTCCTTCCTGAAACACCTGACCTCTCTGGCCTGCTGAGCTGTCCTGAGCTCTGAGCAGCTTCACCCTGCACCAGGGTGAACTAAAGCAAGACTCAGGCCAAGCAGCCTTCCCTCTCAACCCCTATACCGCCTTGCAGGAGCCTGTGAAAGCTGGCTCTCCAAAGTCAGGACCAAGTTATTGCAGGAGCCTGTGAAAGCTCCCCTCAGCTCCCTGGACAGGGACAGTGAGGCTGCATCGGCGGGTGGAGATAAATGTTTTTTTAGCCTCTAATCCCACCGTCTCCACAGGGAAGGATGAGGTATCAGCAAGAACAGCTGGACAACTGGAGAAAGCCTAGGGGTCACCAGAAACAGCTCTCCAAGAGCAGCATCCTCCTTCCCTCCCGGCCACACGACCCACACGGGGAGCCCTGGGGATCTCACAGGCAAGC
>NW_011892221.1:713-2262 GCF_000151845.1 Pteropus vampyrus
TCCTACCTCTTCTGCTCGGGGCTGCCCAGGCTTTTTAATTGTGAGCCCCTTGAGGTCTGGGCCACCCTTTAGACAATTCCATCTCCTGCCCTGCATTGGGCATTCTTTTATACACTATCTTGTCTTTCTAACTAAGTTGTAAGGCCCCTGAAGGCAGGAGCCATCCTCCAGGCCCTCCAGAGCAGAGCACCGGGCCCCTGCAAACATTTCCTGGCTGAGGAAGCTACAAGAGGTCCTTTCTGAAACACCTGACCTCTCTGGCCTGCTGAGCTGTCCTGAGCTCTGAGCGGCTTCACCCTGCACCAGGGTGAACTAAAGCAAGACTCAGGCCAAGCAGCCTTCCCTCTCAACCCCTATACCACCTTGCAGGAGCCTGCGAAAGCTAGCTCTCCAAAGTCAGGACCAAGTTATTCAGGAGCCTGTGAAAGCTCCCCTCAGCTACCTGGACAGGGACAGTGAGGCTGCATTGGCGGGTGGAGATAAATGTTTTTTTAGCCTCTAATCCCACCGTCTCCCACAGGGAAGGATGAGGTATCAGCAAGAACAGCTGGACAACTGGAGAAAGCCCAGGGGTCACCAGAAACAGCTCTCCAAGAGCAGCATCCTCCTTCCCTCCCGGCCACACGACCCACACGGGGAGCCCTGGGGATCTCACAGGCAAGCGACAAGGGGAGAAGCAACTGGCTTCAGCCTGGTCCCAGCACAGCTGGTTGGCTGGGAGAAATGGATGAATCTCTGATACCTCACCCCTCAGTCCGCCCCTGTAGGTTCTCTGCAAACCTGGGGCAGGAGTGATCTCCAAAGTGACCCACCAGCACCAAAACCCTTGGAGTCCCGTTGTTTGTGGGATCCATCATCAACGCTGATGTGTGAACCTCCAATTCATTCATTTTACTGCTAAATAACATTCCACTGTGAGGATATAGCACATATTTATCCACTCTCCTCTCAATGGACATTTGATTGCTTGCAATTGTTTGTTATTATAAATAATGCCGCTAATGAAAAGAAATCTTATGAATCTATGTGTTTGTGGGGAGGGGCTTCACTGTGGGCTGTGTATTCAGGGAGAACTTTCCAGAGGGCAGACTGTACCCTCCCCTCTCCCATTTCTTGCTCTTTCCACGTCACCACCTCTCAGGAACACAGACAGACAAGACACATGACAACCCCCAGATGGGGCACAGAGCTGGTTCCCTACCTGCTGTGGGGGTGCTCGCCCTCGGGAGAAGGAACAGCTGCTGTCCAGCTGCTCACTGCAGTCCGTCGTCCACTACAGGGGAGAAAGGAGTGGTCAGGGATGGGAAGACACACAGGCTCATCCTCACTCAGCCTGGGCCCCAAGGCATGGCCCTGCCCCCCTGCAGCAGAACCGGTATAAAATCCTTCCCTGCCAGCAGGTCCAAGTTGGCATCTCCAAATTCCACATGGAGATGACCCTTTGGTGTACGTTTGGGGAAGGCAAGTAACTGCCCTTCATCTAAGCCCACCAAAGTGATGAAGATCCAACTACATTCTAAAGTCAACCAGACAAGACACAGGGTCATTG
>NW_011892221.1:3520-3838 GCF_000151845.1 Pteropus vampyrus
GCTCGGCTTGGGAGAGGGGCTGACCCCTGCAGACTGCGACTCCCAGGCTCCTGCGTTAGCTGGGTTCAGCCAATGGGAGAAAGTAAAAAGGGGGGAAGCCCGGGCGGTTTTTCTCCTCTTTTTCTCTGCTTCAGGTGGCATTACCAGCAGTGATGCGGTCTCCTTCATAGCTCCTGTCCTCACCAGACAGGCCTTCTGCGCATGACCCTGAACCCTGGCTCCAGCAACACCATTCCCCCTCCCTTTGTGCCTCAGGTCTGGAGGTGGCGATGGCTTCCTGGAGTTGCTCATCTCTGGGTTGTTTAGCTTCTTGGCTCT
>NW_011892222.1:0-531 GCF_000151845.1 Pteropus vampyrus
GTAGCGTCCAGTTATTTTTAGCATATTTACAGCATCATGTAACCCTCACAATTAATCTTAGAACAAAGTTAGGTACTGGATTTTGGGAGGAGCCCATGCAAGTGAAGGGGGTCCGAGGCCGCCTTAGTTTCCCAGCAGTTGACTTCTTTTCACAGGTATGTCTTTGTTGCTCTTGAGGAAGATGCCTCATTATCATGTATTTTTGGTATACTATTTAATGCCTGTAGGAATGCAAGAAACCATTTATTGAACTTAGAAAATATTTTTTAAAACTTTTCTAGTTTTCCATTTTGGAATTTTTATGTAAATGTTCATGCTCTATGCAAATAGCAGTCGTTTTATATTCTCTTCTATAATATTCTTTTTTTGCACCGTGAGGGAAATGACTGTATTTTGTATGTAATTAATAAATGTTTGTTAGTGACAACTGATAAGAAGTATATTTATTGAGGACATGGCTAGATAAATTTGCTGCTTACCAAATTTCATGCTTCAGATAGAACATAATTTTGCCTATATTGTAGAATGGAG
>NW_011892222.1:581-1876 GCF_000151845.1 Pteropus vampyrus
AGTATATTTATTGAGGACATGGCTAGATAAATTTGCTGCTTACCAAATTTCATGCTTCAGATAGAACATAATTTTGCCTATATTGTAGAATGGAGCCTGCAGACATGTAAATTTTCCTTAAAGACGTATATTTTGCTAAATTATATAAAAACGTACTTTGTGTTATAGACTGGGTTTTTAAGATAATTTTAATGCTCTAAACTCAAAGTATATTTATAGAAAATTTTCAACAGTTTCCATTCCAGAAATTATTCAGGAAGCTTTGTTTTTGGCCTAGATTCTTGTGCCAAAAATAGATTACCAAAATGGGAAGGAAAACTTTCTAATGAAATAATCTTGAGACCATAAATCATTAACTAGGTTTTAAAAAGTCTCACTTGCAGCTTATTCTATTTACAAAACAAACAAACAAACAAACAAAGAAAAATAAAAGGAAAGATTGGTAAGTTGACTTGTATATTTCTTCTACTGCTGCAGCATTTTATTTTTTTATCATGCAGTTTTTATTTTTTATCATTTTTAATTTTTTATTTTTAAAAATTTTCAATTACTGTTGACATAAAGTATTATATTAGTTTCAGTTGCATAACATAGTGGTTTACATACCTTATGAAGTGCTCACCCAGATAAGTCTACCCATGTGACACCATACACAGTATGTATGTATTACAACATTACCGACTATATTGTAAGGGACCAGATTTTTTATAAGCCATTTGAAAATTGCATGTCTTAAGAATTTCAAAAGGCAAGTGATTTATTATTTCTGTCTTACTCTTTAATGTTTTTAATTCTAATGTAAGATATTGTAGGACAACAGAAAAGTGGACAATCTAAGTAATTGATTAGTTAATTAAATTGGCTGTCTTTGTGGCTGAAACAAGTTTTGGAAAACTCACAAAATCCTATTGTACCTAAGGGACCTGCTGAGTGCTCTACAGGTGTGCAGGACATTATGGTTGATGTTACTGGGAACACCAGCCCTAATTTTTAATTACCCAAATAATCAAGAATACAGAGATGCTTTTAATAAAGACTTCGTTTTAATCATCTAAGATGTCTATTCACAGTAAAGAATGCTCATACTGTTATGATTATAACTGTTAGTTAAATTAAATGTATGATTAAATATTTGGGACTTGGATTAAGCAGTGACATGGTCAAATGCATGCACCGTTAAGTGGCATTAATTAGCACACTATTCAGGTGGAGGGAAAAATTCAGATGCACCTGGGACTGTTTTCAGTTAATCTGACTTTCTATTTATTGGATGCTGCCATTGCCTAAATGAAACA
>NW_011892222.1:3830-4694 GCF_000151845.1 Pteropus vampyrus
GCATGTTTCCCCTTTCCTTGAATTGGGCTGGCCCCGTGACCTGTTTTGACCAATAGAATGCAGCCAAAGTGATGCTGTGTAACTTTGGAGGGCTTGGCTTTAAGAGGTTTGCAGCTTCCGTCTTTGCACTGGGGAGCTCTCTTTCTTAGCACTCAGCTGCTGTGCTATGAGAAATCCTGAGCAGTCACGTGGAGAGGCCCACCTGGAAGAGAAGTGAGGCCTCGGCCGACAGAGCCCGCCGAGCTCCCAGCCAACCATCAGTGCCAACTACCAGTCATGGGAGTGAGGCCGTTTGCCTCTTAGCTGTCCCTGAGCTCCACATGACACCACATCAAGCAGAAGAACTGTCCACTGAACCCACATTATGAGAGTTAATAAATTGCTGATTGGGATGGCTTATTTCACTGCAATGGATAAACAAAGTAGGCTATTAAAGGGGACATTAGAAATTATTTGTCATAGCAAAGAATTGTTAGATCTGACATTGTTGAAAACCACTCTCAAAGACAGCAAATGCTTAATAATTCAGACTTTTAAAAGATTCAACAACTTGCAAAGATTTTCTAACAGGAGATAATTTGAATTAAATACTAATCGATTCCAAGATTTATTTTATTAATTATTATTATTATTTAAAAAGATTTTTATGGTCACATTGGTTAATGAAATCCAATAAGTTTCAGCTGTACATTTTAACAGTAAGGCATATATATTTACACTGCGTTCACCTCCTATAGTTAGATTTCTTTCTGTCACCACGTATTTGACTCCCTTTACCCCATCTACCTCTCTCCTCCCCCCTACCCTCTGGTAACCACTAGTCTGTTGTCCATGACTATGAATCTCTGTTTATTTGTCCTGTTC
>NW_011892223.1:0-1795 GCF_000151845.1 Pteropus vampyrus
ATATATATGATAGTAATACATGTATATGGTTGTAGTCAGATTTTGGGAGGCAGAGTAGTTGAATGCCTTTTTCTATGTAGTATATTTTTCTATACACACACACAGAATATGATACAAATGTGTTAAAATGTTAATGTTTGGTGAATCTCTTTAAGGAGGATGTGGGAAGTCTTTATACTATGCTTACATTGTTATATGAAGATTGAAATTATTAAAATAAAAAGTGAAAAATAAGTCCCCTTAAACATGTTTACAATTCCATCTGACATGTAATTGTCTATCATTATTGTTTAAGGTAACACTTTTCAAGAAAGAGCTCTGTGAAGTAGGATAGTGGTTTGTGGCCAAAGGATACAGGATGATTTGGAGCTCCTGTAAGTCCAAGAAAAGAGACCAACTGGCAAAACAGGATTCTTACCAACCAGGACGTGGGAACTACCAGTCTGTCAGCATCGTTTTGCTCCAGTGTGGCTCTACAGGCTTGAGTATATGAAAAAGTTGGTTAACAGCAGGATGTGACCTAGAAGTGGCTGGCAGAACCCATAGCATATAACCTTGGACTACATGACATAAAATAGAAATGCCTGTGAAACAACATTAGCTAAGTGACCAGGCTGGTGAGTGACAATCAGATTACAGGTGGCTGGGTTGGAGCAAGAAAAATAAAAAGACATCAAGAAATCTCAAGATGAAAAGAGAACAACAAATATAATTGTAATTTTTACATGGACCTGGAGATGAAAGGATGGCAGGGCGCAGATTACAAAGCTTAGCCTACTTATTCCAGATCACTAAGTATATCATCACCAAGATATTGTTGAAACAGAGACATAAAATATGAATTTATAAATGTAAAAATACATTTTAATGGATAAATCCTAAATTTCATTGGTTAGATATTTTAAACCTAAATGTAATACACTGATAATCATAATGCAAACTATGTGCAATTATCTTTTAAAAACCTAATATAAAAAATACCTCATATATAATATGCAACTTGAAGATTCATTGTTCATATAGTGATAAAATGAACTGCACTATTTTTCAGTGTTTTTTAACAATGTAAGGAAAATTAGAAAATATCTTAATTTTTTAAAGTATATTTTTGTACTAAATGGAGTATGTGCTATGTTATGTAGATGGGAAATGTTAAAAACTAATTTGATAATAATATAAGTTATGGCCCATTCATTTATGCAGTTCTTTGGATATGGTGCTCCAAAAGTTATTTTAAAAGAGTAAGCAATAGACCGGTTTTGAGAAAGAGTGTGTTTCATATCTGCTTTATATACAAAAAGAATATAAAGCTGGAGATATGCCAAAGAAGATTAGAGGCTTATGGAGGGAGGTTATGAAAAAAATATAGAAAAAATTTAGAAGCAATTACTATACACGTATGAACACGTTGTTTCTTAGACCAAATATTGCTTTGTTTTATTTTCTGATGTGTGAGAAAATTTTTCAGTGTCCTTTTACAGTGGAACAGAGTGGTGGGATTTGTGTGAAATCAATCATCAACCATGTGTCTGTCACCTAAGGAAAATGCCCAGATCACACAACATCATTTAATTTTTCATCCTGAATAAGCAGTAACAATGAGATTTGAGTCTGAAATGACTGTTTTCAGTTTACTTATACTTCTTGTTTCCTAATATAGGGACAGATAGTTATATACATCTAAATAATACAAATGTCCTGATTTTAGGGAAATAAAGTCAGGTTGAGAAGACAGATATAGAATAAAGAATTAGTAACAGCACTTAGTAATCCATAGAATGAGGATTAGAAGAGG
>NW_011892223.1:3895-5626 GCF_000151845.1 Pteropus vampyrus
GTACTTCCTTAAGGAGAAAGCCACTGGTGTTTTGATGGGCAGTCGGTATATATATAAATCAGTTCCTATTGATCTTGTGAGCATGAGAACCAATACAGATGCTGCTTCATTTCTGCTCTCTTAATCTCATGTAAAAAATCTTTATTGTGACCCACCCAAACTAAAACATAAAGGGAAAGAAATTTTATAAAATATAGTTTAGACTAGCCAAGTTTAGAATTTACAAAGCAAATACATTAACTTTACCATCTTATCAGTGACACGCCTCACAAACTTTATAATTTGAAATTGTAAGAACTGTTGATGAATTGCAATGCTTAGAGGTTCCCACTTGGAATTTGGGAAGTGGCCTGAGAAGTCAAGTTTCACTAGAGCTAAACTGATCTCATGCAGATTAGCATCTTAGAAAAGTAAGCTGGGACCCTGCAAAGCTCCAAGGAAACTAGCTACAGCCTAGTGTACATATCAGTGAAACACAGACTCCTGCAAAGTTCAGAATCCAACCCCCCAAACATGCAAAAAGGAGTTGATACTTCCCTATTCATGAATACTAATGCGGCAAATCCTGCTGCTTCTTGTCACATCATTAAACTATGATGGCAACACTCACACCAAGCCTTTGATCATATCAGATGCCCTCTACTATTGCCCATAGTCACAAACACTGAGCTGGAACATTTGGGGTTCAGTGAAGCTTTGCCATTTGATGTTGCTGCTGTATCCCAGTCTCTGAGCACACCATCAGAGAAGTCTTTCTTTCCTAATCATGCATTTCAATCTCTTACAGTTCTGGTCAGAAATGTGGCTTCCAGCTCTGCTAGACTGCTGCACACACTGCTCAAGCAATGATAGAATAAGACGAGACCTCTTGTCTGCTACTATTTCTATTGTCATGAGTTTCCTGATCAGTGCTGCCACACTTGGTTTATTGTATGGGGTTTACACAGCACAATTTAAAAAAAAAAAAAATTGTTTTTTTTTTTTATATTTTAAATGTAATCCATTAGGATAAACCATGACTCTAACAGTAAAAGCAATCTAAGACCAAAAAAAAAAATAAAATAAAATAAAAAAAAAAATGATACAGAAAACACACTGGTGATTGCCAGAGGGGAGGGCAGGTGGGGCACGCGAAAAAGGTGAAGCGATGAAGTATAAATTAGTAGTTACAGAACAGTTACAGGGATGTGGAGTACAGCATAGGAAATACAGACAATAATATTGTAATGGCTATACATAGTGCCAGATGGGTACTAGAGTAAGTGCGAGGCTCACTTCATAAATTCTATTAATGCCTAACCCAATATTAGATTCCTGAAACTAATAAAAAATTTGTAAAAAATAAAATAAAATAGAGAGAGATAAAAATAAAAAAATTATGTAACATGTATAACATTTAAAAGGAATATATAAAAAATAAAGTTAACGTTTGCTATTAAAAATTTCTTATGAATCAATTAGAAAAGATAAAGTTCTAAATAGAAAAATAAGCAAAGGACATAAAAAGTTAATTCGTGAAAGAAGAAAAATAAAGTATTAATAATTAGTTGAAATGTTTAAACTCATTAATAAGCAAAGGATGTAAACTTAGCATAACGAATGATTTCCACATTTGTTTTCTCAAAAGCCTTCCCGGTTAAAGAGATTATCACCAATACCTTTTTCTAGCCATTTGGAAATTTTATATTTTACATTACATTCATTATACATATAAAATATATGAAGAACTTA
>NW_011892223.1:8209-9815 GCF_000151845.1 Pteropus vampyrus
AAATAACTTAGCTTAATTATGTACATAAGTATAGCAAAAATAGTAATTGACCATATAGTCTTTTTAAATCTGTTTTGCTAGAACTTTTATAAGGAAGCTTTGAACTTTTAAATTATTTCTCAAGGCCAGGAAGCTAAACCAAAGAGTTGCTATCAGACTTCCCTGCAATACCTACAGATTTAGGTGAATTTCTCTCTTCCTGAGGTCCCCAAAATATCCTAAGGTTCCTATGCCTGCCAGGAAGTGATCTTCCTTATTCACATGCTAAGGCTGCTGGGAACCCTGTAAGTAAGGTATCAGGCTGTTTTTTCAAGGGGCTTTTTTGGCTCCACAAAATCAATTTGTTGTTACTTAAAGCTATCTGTTCATATCTAGTTTTATGTATATAATTTTCAAATATGACATTCCAGTCAAAGCCTAGGTAATATAACCAATGTTTCCAATTGTGTCCTATTACAAGGAGAACAGATTTTTATTGAACTTAGTCAAATAACTATATTACCATGAAGATAAGGATACTTACTCAGAGTTTCTGAATTCTGGAAAGATCAGGTAGGGAGAAAAGATAAATGCTTTATCTTTGTTCACAAAGATATATATTTTACCAAATTGTTCTGTCATAGATAGCTTAAAAGAGAAAAAGTTTTACTTAAATTTGAAAAAACAAAACATTGTAAAAGTCAACAATGTTTCAAACAAAAAAGTCATAAAAATTATAATCATCTTCATTAAATAGACAAAAAGGGGATTCTGTGGAAAGTAACCTCACAGGGTGATCTGATCATAAATTTCTAACTAGGCAGATCATGGCGAGTAGTCATGCCCCACTCATACATCTTTTTAAGAAAAGGAGTATCTTTGCCTTAAGCAATCACTGTCCGCCATGGAGAGCACATAATCTTAACTATCCTGTAATCCTATCCTTCATTTGCTTCCTCTCACTTTCATGTAATCTTCTTTATGTTTCCTTCTTAATCTCAAAATTCATGAAAGAAACTGCAAACTGCTATTATCTGAAGCATTTATTTCAGTTTATTAAGATCTCACTTCCAGGTATATCCTGTTTACGGCTCAGATAAATTTTTTATTAAAATGTTCTATAGGTTTGGACATTTCTTATGTTGACAATTAGTTCATTTAGTCTTATGTAATTAATCTTGTTGATGTTGATTTTTTATTAGCAGTTTAATGAAGCCATCAATTTCTCCATCAGGGTTTCTTAACCCAGTTCAACGGTGTGATCTGAAAATTTATCAGAAACCTGTACTCAGAGTACTTTCCACGAATCTCATTGAAGATGGAGCACATTTGCAAAAGCACCAAAGTAAAATAATAACTCTCTGTAAATGACAAAGGACTTAAAAATGGCCATGGTTAAAGATCTGTTGATAGTTAATAGTATTGCAGTTGACATAAAATTTTGCTTATTTCTGTGACACACATTTTAATATAAGTGGATTATGACTGAAAACATTATGCCAGTATATATTAGATTTCCAGGAATTTCAGTTTCTGGAATACTTATACACCTATACAGACACACAAAAACAAAGCTTCTTACTACAGGGCTTATTATTTCACAATGCTTCCAATGTAATTTAACATA
>NW_011892224.1:0-2018 GCF_000151845.1 Pteropus vampyrus
CCTGTAAACACACAGCTTCTCACACACGCTCGGAATTGGTGTGAACGTTTTCCTGAGTCTCTCCTTTATAAGTGAGTCGAATAAAATCTTTGACACCTTTTTAAATGTTATATTTGCATGAAAGCCATAATTTGAACTTTCTTTGAAAATTCTACTTTAACAACAGATATTAAAGAATACATATATTTATACTAATTTCGAAAAAAATAATGAAAATCTGTTTAAAAAAGGGTTTTTAATATCAGAATGCAAGTGGCTGTTAAAGTATCAGCACTCCGTCGCCATGTAGGATTGATCCCGGAATAAATGGGGAGTATAACGTAAGAACATCCTTATGCGGGACCTTGTCATTAGGGTAAGCAGTTGTCCCAGATTGCCTGGGCCAGGGGACTTCTCGAGATGCTGGGTTTCCAGTGCTAAAACAGAGGCGGTCCTGTGCATAAAGGGATATTTGGTTGTCCATTGAGTCTGTACAGTGTATGAAAGGAAAAAATACACGGTCAATTCAGTGTGTTCCGACACAGCACTTACTAGTGTAAAACCTCCCCCCTTCCTCTCCCCTCCCTCCCTCCTCCCCTCTCCCCTCCCCTCCTCTCTGTCTTTGCTTCTTTTTTTAAGCATGGTGTTAAAATGATGGCTCTCAAATTTTATCATGTCAGAAACACCTGAAGGGATCATTAAAATATAGATTTTTGGGCTTTTTCCCCCAGATTCAGTTTATGTGGAGTAGGGATGGAGAATTTGCAATTCTAATAAGTTCCCAAGTGATTCTAATTGTGCTGGACTAGGCATCACACCTGGAGAAGTAGAGTGAAGAGATTTCGCCTGTAAAATTCTGTTTTGGGGATCGATCGTCTTTATTTATTACTTTAAGCATCAATTTTTATGAATATTTTGAATGCTCTTTACACTTTGGAAAAAAACTTTTTTGGTTAAAATGCATATTTAAATTTAAACGTAAATATATACAAATCTTGTATATTATAAAATCATACGTACATATATATTATTCAGCTTGAACAAATTATTAATTTTGTTACTGAAACATTCCTGAACCTTTACGTTTCTTTGCTTTTCCTAAGCTGCCTTTTCTTGAGAGAGAGGATTTAAACTTCCCTGCCAGTACCGTGCTTCTGTCCATTTCTGTTACATTTTCTATGGTGTGACTGATTTCCAAGCTCGTTTCACAGGTTGAGAGAGTTTAATGATCTGTTTGCAGAGGAGATTGTGCCTTTTCTCGACATAAAATATTTATCTGTCCTTTCTCAGATTTCACCTTGACTTCCGCGTTGTCCGTTATTAATGTTTACATACCCGCCCTCTATTTCTTAATATTCTCCCGGTATATGTTTTTCTGGTTCTGCATTCTGAACCTCGCTGAGTCATTTTGTTTGTCTTGTATTCCTTACACATAGCACAGAGCCGGACTTTGCCTGTTTAGTTATTTTAATTTTATTTTTAGCTTTACCTTATCATCTCAGAATGTAGTATCAAGGAGAGCCCATTCACACATACTGCGATGTTTTTGGAGTTATTTCGATATCGTTTTTTTCTTACCGTTTCTTGTTATTTTCCACCCCTCCCACGCCTGTCCTTCGAATTGCTCAGACGTCTCTCTCTCTCTGTCTCTTTGAAAGTCTGTGCACGTTGCTGTTGTTTGAGCTGCACATTAAAAGCGCGTTGAAGCCTCTGTTCTCGGGCATCGCCACGTGGAAACCACAGCATCATTTCGCTTCCCCGCCTCTGGCTCAGCCCCGCCTCCCCGAAGCCCAGCGCCCTGCGTCCTAGGTGTCCGTGACCAGCGCCGGTGTCACCGCCGGGACAGCTGAGAAGTGGGGTCCATGCGCCGCCCCGCTGTCTCTCCCGGGGACTGTGAGGTCCCCAAGTGCCCGTCCTCGTGTCCTGTCTGTCGTGCCAGCTCTTCCGAGAACAGGGTGCCGGGCTCCCCCTGCCTCTCGTTCTTCCTCTGCGGACGGGGCGCGGGAAATGACACCCAATCGGGCTCTTCTGTCCCCCCA
>NW_011892224.1:4634-4976 GCF_000151845.1 Pteropus vampyrus
AATGAGGAAACAGAAGTTAGGAATTCATTTTGGCATAAGAAAGAAATTGGAAAGCATTGTTTCCATCGCTTAGAGCTCTGCTACGTTCGCAAAAGAAACAAATGGATCTAACAAGTTAACCCAAAAAGTTCAGACCCGAATTGCAAACAATTAGCCAACATGAAACTAGCTTGCGGCTTCCGAGCTCTGCTTTGGGAGGGTGACAGGGACCTGGGCAGAGGCAGCATGTCCGGCCCGTCCAGGGACACCTGCTTTGACTGTGACCCACGTCACTCCTGCTCAGAGCAAAGCGAAACTCGTCTCGGTGTTGCCACGGACTGGGGACTATCTCACCTGTGGTGC
>NW_011892224.1:5026-6727 GCF_000151845.1 Pteropus vampyrus
AATGAGGAAACAGAAGTTAGGAATTCATTTTGGCATAAGAAAGAAATTGGAAAGCATTGTTTCCATCGCTTAGAGCTCTGCTACGTTCGCAAAAGGAACAAACGGATCTAACAAGTTAACCCAAAAAGTTCAGACCCGAATTGCAAACAATTAGCCAACGTGAAACTAGCTCGCGGCTTCCGAGCTCTGCTTTGGGAGGGTGACAGGGACCTGGGCAGAGGCGGTATGTCCGGCCCGTCCAGGGACGCCTGCTTTGACTGTGACCCACGTCACTCCTGCTCAGAGCAAAGCGAAACTCGTCTCGGTGTTGCCACGGACTGGGGACTATCTCACCTGTGGTGCCGGGAAAACCGAAGGCCGTTTAAGAATGAACCTTCTAAATGAGCCTCAACAAAAACTGTGTCTTTAGACCTTCGAAGACTCTAGATGTTGGAATTTTATATAGAATATTTTCAAAGCCCAATCTGGTCATCTTAGAATAAAGGCAGGCTACGGGGCCGAGCTGGGCCAAAAACTAAACGGTGGTCAACAGCGAGACGGCCCCCAGCGTCAGGCAGAGTCTATGGTGGGCTTCGAAGTTATCATTTTCTTGTTCTTCAATTAGCGTTGACATTCGGAACTATTTTATGTTGGTTTCAGGTATACGGCTTAGTGGTTAGGCATCTTTGTAGCCTCCAGAGCGATCCGCCGATTAGTCTATGCCCACCTGGCACCGTAACTGGTTCTTACAGTGTTGCTGACTCTGTTCTCCACATATCCGGGACTGTCTGTGACTGCCCGTCTGTGCTCCGAACCCCGTCCCCTTCTTCGGGGAGCCCTCCAACCCTCCCCCCCCCAATCTGGCGACCCTCAGTCTCTCCTCTGTGTCTACGAGTCTGTCTTTGTTTAGCGTCTTCATTTATTTTGTTCCCAAGATTCCACACATAGGTGAAATCACGTGGAATCTGTCTGTCTCTGTCTGACTTAGGTCACTTAGCATAATAATCTCTAGGTTCATCCACATCGTCACAAATGGTTAAGATTTCATTTTTGTTTCTGGCTGAGTGGCAGTCCATCGTATATATAAACCATAACTTCTTTATCCGGTCGCCTCTCGCCGGGCGTTTAGGCTGCTTCCATATCCAGGCTCTTGTGAATGGTGCCACAGTGGACATGGGGTGCACAGAGCTTTATGAAATTAGCGTTTTGCTTTTCTTTGGATAAATACCCAGAAGCGGGATTGCTGGGTCATAAGGTAGTTCTGTTTCTAGTTTTTTGAGGAACCGCCAGTTTTCCATTTCGAGTCGTCACTGCTGGTCCAGCTTGTCCTCTGACCGCAGGGCCCACGAGGCCCGCGTTGACATCGGCGTGTCTGTTATTCGGTCCGCGACGGCACAGAGCGTGTTCTCTCCCCCCTCGCTCAGCCTCTGCCTCTCTCTCTTTCTCTAGCTGCTTTTTTTCTTTCTTATTGTTGGGTTTAAAGAGTTCTCCGTATAGTTTAGACACCCAGTCCTTTATCGGATGTGTGTTTTGCAAATATGTCCTCTCAGATTATTCTTACCGGTGTCTTCTGCAGAGCAGAAATTTTTAATTTTAGTGAAGTGCAAGTTATCGTTTTTTTCTTCTTCCATGTTTTGTGTTTTTAGTGTTGTAGCTAAGAGGTCATCGCCAAACCCTAGGTCACCTAAGATTTTCCAAATGTAATTTTATTACTGAATCTAT
>NW_011892225.1:0-702 GCF_000151845.1 Pteropus vampyrus
GCCTGGGCCGCCTGGGCCTCCCGCCCCTGCGTCCCCCGACCCTCTGCTCCCAGGCCCAGAGCTACATCCAGCTCTCCCAGGTGGTCGACTAGGTGCAGTCACGGATCACGTGCGCCTGCTCTGGGCTGGGATGCGAATCCTTGTGCCCCGCCCCGCCCCCCCGCGAGTCTCTCAACTTCTCTAGGCCTCAGTTTCCCCCGGACGCTGGGACTCATGGCCCATTCACGTAAACACCGAAGGCCCGCCCTTCCGGTAGGGCCCGGCCGCAAGGAACCCCCCGCCGCCGGACCAGCTCCAAAAGGCGCTGGCACCCGGAGCCCACGGGCCCCAGAGCGCAGCGGGCCCGGGGTGGCGCGGGGCCAGCCGGGAGCTGTCGTTTCGGAAGCCGCCGCCGGGTAAAAGTACCAGATCCAGGGCCTTCGCGACTCACGGCCGCTGTCTCCGCTGGGAGCCGTCCACGACCTGGCGTCCCCAGGAATCCCGCCCCCGGCTCGGCCGCGGCACCAGCAGCGCGTCCTCCGCCGCCAGCCGGTTCGGACTTCGCGGGCTCGGGCGCGCAGTCGTCACTGAGCGCGCGGCTCTCCCGCCCCCAGTTCCGGTCCGCGGCGCGCTGTTCCCAGCGGAAACCGTGCCGCAGCCGAGGGGTCCGGGCTGCGCGTGCGCTGGCTCCCAGGCCGCAGCGGCCCCTTTGTTTGACCCTGG
>NW_011892225.1:2437-3315 GCF_000151845.1 Pteropus vampyrus
GCTCTGTCCTGGACCCCAGGCTGGTCTCTCCCCTCCCCCGCTCCCCTCCTTCCACCCCTCTGCCTCTGAGGGCTGCAGCCCCTGCTACAGACTGGCGCATGCTCCCGCTCTCTCGCCCTCCCTCCCTCTCTCCCTCCCTCTCTAGCACTCTCTCTCCTTCTCCCTGCACCGCCTCCCTCCCTCCCTCCCCTCCCCGGCACTGCAGCATTCAACGATTGCAGCTCCAGCCGTCGCCCGCGCCTCTCCGGCCTCCGCAGCCCCGGCCACCGCCAGCACCATGGCCAGCACCGTGTCGGGTAGGCGCCCGGGCTGCGGGCTTCCTGGGGCCGCTGGCGGGTCTGAGCAGAAGCTCATTGTCTGGCCTTGCTTGATGCTGGGGCCGGTTGCAGACTGTTTTCCCATCTCGGACTCCGCGCACTGCAAGGGCGCAGGGCGCGGCGGGGCCGAGTTCACAGGATTCAGGATTCCGGGCCGCCGGGCTGGGGCGACCCCCAAGCCCCAAGGCCGGAGATTGCGGCTCCGACCTGGCGGGCGTGGGCCGATGGGCAGGGCCCGCGCCAGGGGGAGCGCCGGGGTGGGGCTGTCGGGCGCAGGGACGCATTACCCCTTTGGGTGCCGCTGTATCAGGCCTGGCGCGAATGCGGCAGGGTGACTCCGAGGATCGGGGCGCGGCCCGCGCTCTGGGGTGGGCGCGCTCGCGCGCATGGGCAGAGTCCCCTGAGAGGCCGGCAACCGCAGCCCCTGGTCGACCGCACCTTGGCGGGGGCGGGGGAGGGAAAAGGGTGGGACCTTTTGTGGGAGCCCCAGCCCAGGACCCGGGGGAGGCCCTGCGCCAATGGAGAGCCCCTGAGGGCTGGCGGGTGTTCTGCGAGAGGACG
>NW_011892225.1:5388-5701 GCF_000151845.1 Pteropus vampyrus
CTTCCAGCCTCCTGCAACCGATGACTAAGATGTGTTTTGGCCCCGCTTCCCCTCCAAGCACCCTAAAGGCTCCCCCTGATGCTTGCTCAGGGTTCCTTCATGCTCCCTTCATGGCCTCTTGGGCTCTCTCCAGGAGAGTCTGGACCATCAGGATATTTAGATCAAATAACCTTATTCTCTGCACTGGTTGTGAGAAGACACTGCCCCTCAGGAGTTGTCCCCTCAGACCAAGGTCTGATCATTTCTGTCTTGTGTCCTGTTTTTACACAACGCAATTTCACGTTAGCTCTCCTTAAAAAACTATCTTGTGTGA
>NW_011892226.1:0-2396 GCF_000151845.1 Pteropus vampyrus
GTTTTTCATAATTATTATTATTTTTAATCTTGCAACATTTTTTTCATTTTTACAACATTGTCGAGGTATAAGTGACATAGAATAAACTGCACAGATTTAAAGTGTACAGTTTGGTAAACTGACGTGTAAGTATAACCATGAAACCACCATCACAATCAAGATGATAAACAGATCTGCCCTCCACAAGATTCCTTGTGTCCCTTTGTAACCATCTCTTACACCGTTTCTTGCCTCCTACATTCAGTCCCTAGACAACCAATGATCTGCCTCCTCATAGATTGTTCTGCATTCTTAAGAATTTTCTATGAATGGAATCGAGCAGTATCTACTCTATTTTTTTCTGGCGTATGTTACTTAGCATAATGCATTTAAGAATCATTCATAGTGTTTTATGCATCAGGAGTTTATTCCTTTTGATTGTTGAGTAGTATTCCATTGTATAGAGATATCGCAATTCATTTATTCATTCATCTATTGATAGACACTTAGGTTGATTCTAGTTTTGGGCTACTACATATGAAGCTGGAATGAACATTCATGTATGATTCTTTGCATAAATATATTCCTTTTCTCATAAAAATGTAATGATGGAATCAAATGATAGGAATACATTTTACTTTTTAAACACTATCATACTATTTCCCAAAGTGTTCTCTCATTTTACATGCCCACCAGGAGTACATAAGAGTTCCAGTTACTCTACATCCTCGCCAACATATGGTAGGATCAGTCTCTGATTTTAGCTATTCTAATAAGTGTGTAATAGTATTTAATATTTTTTGTGCTTATAATTTTCATTTCTCCATTAACTAGTGTGGTTATTTGAGAGCTGTATATTTACTTTGAAGTGTCTTTTAAATCATTTGTCTATTTTTAAGTGGTTGATTGTTTTCTCATTATTACAATTTACAAATTCTTTAGGTATTGTAGATACAAACCCTTTATCAGTTAAGTGATCTGTGAAGATTTCCTTCTATTCGATACCTTGTCTTTTTATTCTCTTAGCATTGTTTTTGAAGGGGAAACATTTTTAATACTGACAATGTCCAATGTACCAATTTTTCTTTTATGGATTATTTTTGGTGTCAGATCTAAGAAATCATTGCCTCACCCAAGGTCATAAAGATTTTTCTTCTATGTTTTAGTCTCTAAGTTTTATAGTTTTAAATTTTACATTTGTCTTTGATCCCTTTTGAGATCATTTTTATATGTGGTGAGAGGTATGGACCAAGGTTCGTTTTTATGCATATGGATACACAAGTGTCTCAGCACCATTTGCTGAAGAGACTATCTTTTCTCCGTTGTTTGCCTTCTTTTGCATTACTTAAATATTTCTATGGTGTCATTTTATCTCCTTAGTTTATAAGCTGTTACTCTTTGCTTTTCATTGTTCTCATTGTTTAGGTTCTTAGTCCTTGCTTTGGGGTTTTCAGTTTACGTCTCTGACTTGTCGGTATCATACTACTTCATGTATAATACATAAAACTAACAAACTATACCTCTGCTTTGCCTCTCCTTTTACACTCTTAATTGACATACATTTAACCTGTACAACTGTTATACAAAGATGTTGTTGTATAACAGTTTTGCTTTAAACACTCAGTTATTTTTATTTTTAAAGAGATTAAAAGTATACAGGACAATGGTTAGACATTTATATAATTTATAAAGTGATCCCCCAATATAAATTAAATTTAAAAAAGAAAGGTAAAAAAGAGATTTAAAATGTTTTCAATTGCACTGACTACATCTTTATTGTTTTCAGTGCTCTTCATTCCTTTGTGTGGATCCATATTTCTGTTGATACCATTTTCCTGTAGCTTGAAGGACTTCTTGTACCATTTTTACAGTGCAATCTGTTGGTGATGAAATTCCTTGATTTTTATGCAGGAGAATTATCATTTGACTTTTATTTAAAAGATATTTTTGTGGGTGCATAATTCTAGTTTGACAGTTTTCCTTTCAGTCGTTAAGTATATTGCTCCATTGTCTTGAATTGTTTACAAACAGAATTCTGACGTCGTCTTATCTTCTTTCCTTCGTATGAAATGTGTCTTTTTTTCCCTTTTGTGGTTTTTACGATTACCTCTTTATCAGTGGTTTTAAATAATTTCATTATAATGCACCTTAGTGTAATTTTCAAATTTCTTGTGCTTAGAGTTCATTGAATATTCTGGTTCTATTGGTTTGAAGTTTTCATCAAATTTGGAAAAATTAGGCTATCATTTTTTTGATTTTTTAAATCTTTTCCTCTTTTTTCCTTTCTTTTGGAGACTCCGGTTACATGTATATTTTGTTGCCTGAAGTTATCTCGTAGCTAATCAATTTTTAAGTAGATTTTATTTTTTAGAGCAGTTTTCAGTTTATAGCAAATTGAGCAGAAGGTACAGAGAATT
>NW_011892226.1:3626-5724 GCF_000151845.1 Pteropus vampyrus
AATAGACATTTCGATGTCCTTGTCTAAGAATTCTATCATCTGTGACACTTCTGGGTCTGTTTCTATTGGTTAGTGTTTCTTCTCATTATGAGTCATATTTTCCTGCTTTTTTGCATTCCCGATAATTTTTCATTGGATAGTTTTTCATTTAGTCGTTGTGAATTTTCCCCTTGTTGCGCGTGAAATATTTTTATATTCCTATAAATATTATTCGGCTTTGTTCTGGGATGCAGTTAGATTAGTTGGAAATGATTTAATCCTGCCAAAACTTGCCTTTAAGCTTTGTTAGGTCAGAGCAGCCTTTATTCTAGGGCTAAATTTCCCCCATTACTTAAGCAATTTCCTTTGGGTCCTCTACCCAATGTCTCGTGAATTACAAGCCTTTTTCATTATGGCCAAAGAAAGCACAAATTATTCTCAGCCCTAGGTAAACTCTGGGATTGTTACCTCTGATCCTTCTGGTGGTTCTTTCCCTGGCCTTGGGTAGTTTCTTCATTTGCACATACTGGTCAGTACTTATAAGCAGATTTGGGGGTGGGGACACCCTCTGCGGCCCAATCCCATAATTCTCTCTCTATGTATGAAGTTCTCTCTCCAGAGCTCTGCCTTGAACTCCGGAGGCCCTGGCCTCCCCACAATCCCAACATCATCTCCTCAAGTCAGGGAGACCAGCAGGCTCTGCCTGGGTTCCCCTTGCCTGCATCACAGCCTAGAATTTTTCCTCATGCAATTGTTAAGGCTCACCTTGCTTATTTCCCCTTTTCTAGGGTTCACTCTCCTGTGGCGCCTAATGTCCAATGTCTGGAAACCATTGTTTTATATATTTCATCTGGAGGTTTTTTTGTGTGTATGTGTGGCGGGGGGTGGGGCAGGTTCAAGTGGGAGGGTATATCCAGTTCTCATTATTCTATGTTAGCTAGAAGTGGAAGTCCCAAATGTATTTTTTGTCTACGTAATAACAAAAATAAAAATTTTCCAAAGAGTGAAACTACTGTATGGATGGATCGCGGATCCTTTGGTTTCCCCACAGGACACTGAACAGAGAGGAATCTCCTGAGACTCTCTGCCTGGTCGGCACCTGGAAAAGACCCATACTGGGACTTTGGTGTTGAAGTCAGCAGTTCCCGGAGTGCAGCACGAGGACTCTCTCCTCAGAGCAAAGCGGGGGCACTCACGAAATCTGCCTCAGGCTGGACGTTTGGGGGCTGCATAGTCAGGCTAAGGCCTTAGCAATTACAATGGAAACTATGTGGAAGCAGGTAAGTAGGATGGAAGTGCCAGGCGCTTAGACAGACACTTTACCTGGACCATCTGTTTTCATCTTCACCATTCCAGTAGGTAGGTGTTATTATCATCTCCACTCTATAAATGGTAAATACATTTGATGCTATGTTTGAATTACACGCTTTGGCCTCCTTGATCTCTGGGACAGATTTAAGGGCCTCTTCGAATGGCTGCTCAAGGGGAGGGTCATTAAGATCTTTACACTCCACTTCTAATGAGTTATCAGACTTCTGCTACTTAAGCAATATCAGAGAGAAGCTGGTAGCAAAGGTGCCGGAAACAAGGGGAGTTAAAGTTGATGTACCACTCTGAACTCTTCCCTCCAGCTATAATCCTACATCTCCGAATCACCAAAAGGCCCTCCTAAGTGGATGTTCTTCTGAACATCTAATTCTTTATTCTAAATCAGAATTCATAATTTCTCTTCCCATCCTACTTACCCTCCATCGTGCTTAATTTATATTGAAGACGTTGATATTGCTACAAGTATCTGAAACATTTTTATCTTTAGCTTTTATCTCTTATGCTCTCTCCATCCAATTAAGCCATTGACACTTCTTGTAACACTTAGCAGCCATCTGTTCTTCTCTCTCCAGATGGGTAACTCTCACCAATGAAATGAGAGCAGAAATATAGCAAAGGCTACCCTTTCCTCTCTGCCACTGCACAAAGTTGAGCCACCTGCTAACCAAGAACATATGTCTCAAACTGCAGTGCTGACTCCTTACTTATTTGGGGGATCCACTTATTACTGCAGCACAGCCTACCCTAATATACATGTGTATTATGTCTCAGGCATTGTGCTAAGCAGCTC
>NW_011892226.1:7244-8900 GCF_000151845.1 Pteropus vampyrus
AAATGACCTTCCTCAGAAATGTCCAAGGGTCCTTTCAAAACAGAGACAAACCTCTGCAGCATTAATAAGCCAAGCAGCAGCAGAATCACTTCTAATCTAAATTTACTGTTTTCTACATAACTGAAATAGGAAATGAAGTGAACTGTGTAGAAAGAACATTCATTATAGTTGCTTTATATAAAGCCAGTTATTCAGAGAAAGATATAGTATCTATGTCTATGCATTCATTTCTAAAATAAAAGCCTGGCAAATGCAATTACATAGTATACTCACCTTTCAGCCAATTATAAGCAGATGGTACCTTTCTTTTTTATCTGTGATCTCCTCAAGAGTGTGGATTTAGTCAGATTTTTTGCTTGTTTACTTTTCATGGCACATCTTTTTTATTTAGAACTTTGTTTATAATTATTTTTCCAAAATTCAATTGTAAAAATGAAAAACACATGCCAGACTTTTTCAGCTTACTGTTGACATCTGGGGCTAGAAAGTTCCTTGTCACAGTGGTGATGGTGAGGTAGGGAACTGTCCTATGCATCACAGGATGTTTAGAAACATCCCTGGTTTCCACCCATTAGATGCCAGTAGTAACACTCCACCCGATCACCAAGTTGTGATCTGTAACAACTCAAAATGTCTCCAGACATTGCCATTTATCCTCTACGGAGGATGGAGGGCAGGGAGAAAAATCGCCTGGTTGAGAACCTTTGACATATATTGGTGCTGCTATATAACTCGATGCAGTTTTATTACTCAAACTGAAAACTAAAGCATGCAATAACCCATCATGCAGCAAAATGCACCCAGGAAATGCCCTCAGCTACTCAGCTTTCTAATCCATTTAAGATGGTGCACAATCATGTGTATGTGAAGATGGGACCTGGAGCCCTTGAAGTTAGGAGCAGGTCTAACATCAAAGAGAATATGTGTAGACAAATCTTCATTCATCCTGTGGTTTCTCCATAGCCCCAGGATCCAGTTTAGTTCTGGACAAGTCCAAGAGGAATGTGAAATTGTCTTGATTTGGGAATATCTATCCTTTCTGGTTCAAAGATATCTGGAGATACCAGTCTAACCCAAACACAGGCAGCTCAGGTATTCCCTGAAAAAGTCAGACATGGCCTCAAGATGTCTACACTCAAGTGATTTCTCCATAAACATATACTGAAATAAAACTAAAGATTTGGGAAATAATTAGGCCTAAAATACTTAAGATTCAGAGGTGTCCTTGGACTTGCTGGTTGGCTTGTTAATTCATCAATTATCAAGTGTGTACAGGCACAGTATCAGACACCGGGGATACAAAAATTTGTAGGATAACATCCTGTCTCAAGGAGATAAGTCTGGTATCCAGAATATTTGTAATAATTTACATAAAACATATTATTTATAATTTGTTATCATTTATTAAGGCCCTCCAATGGACCCCCATGTAATACAATGTCCAGAATAGGTAGTATCATCTACATTTTTAAAATAAAGAATGCTCAGAGCTGTTAATTTGCTCAATTTACAGAGCTAATGAGTGTCAAAGCTCACATTTGAAGCTATATCTGCTTGACTGTAAAATACATATTTTTAGACAAATTGTAAGCTATAATTACAACAGAATGTGCTAAGTGCACCAATGAGTGTGTGTGTGTATATATGTATATGTGT
>NW_011892227.1:0-2639 GCF_000151845.1 Pteropus vampyrus
AGAGAGAGAGGAGTAAGCATTATGAAGCACACCCAGGGCAGTCTCCATAACAAAGAACTCTCCAGTGGAAAAGACTTAATCAGGGCCTTATCTCAACTGGAGAAGGGCATTTCTCCCCCTGCAGCTCCTTCTAGTCATCTCACTGAAGAAGGAAAGCAAGATAGGGAACATTTGTGAAGGTCACAGCCCAGGGACACCAGCCCACTGAAATACTGGGATTAAACATAATATTATAGAATGCTTCTGTTCCCCCAAACCGGACTGCTACACAAACAGTGTTCCAATATATCAGTGGATTGCTATCACAATGTTTCGATTCCCAGTCTTTCCTTGTGATACCTTCTTAGGAAATAAAGAGCTGCAAGCTTCAGACTCTATCTAAAGAGTTCTTAAGGAAGCTGAGAGTTAATAGAGGGGACAACAATAAAGACACTCGAGGAATCTGAAGTGTTGGGCACCTACAGTTACAGTAAACTTTAATCACAGCCCAATTTCTAATCAGATCAACATAAAGACTCACTCAAGGGCCTATAGCCTTAGCTTCTATTATCTGATACCTCATGTCTGGCTTTTAACAACCACCACAAAAATTCCAGATATGCTGAAAGGCAAAAAGAAAAAAAAAAAGAAAAGAGAAAAAGAAAAATGCAAAGCCCAAAGGACAACGCAGGCATCAGAAACACTCTCAGATATGACACGAGTTTTGGAATTATCAGACAGGGAATTTAAACTAACTCTGATTAATATGTCAAGGACTTAAATAGAAAAAGTAGACAGCACACAATAACAGATGGGAAATATAAGCAGAAAATTGGAAACTCTTAAGAATCGATTGCAAATGCTAGAGATCAAAAACACTGTAACAGAAATGCAGAATGCCTTTGATAGGCTTATCAGTAGATTGGACATGGCAGAGGAAAGAATCAGTGAACTCGAAAGTTTGCCAAGAGAAACTTCCCAAACTGAAATACAAAGAGAAAGAAAGGAAGAATAAAATGGAGCAGAACATCCAACAACTACAGAATAATTTCAAAAGGAATACCATACACATAATTGGAATACCAAAAGGAGAAGAAAGAGAATGAATCAGGAGAAATATTTGAAGCAATCATAGCCATGAATTTCCCAGAGTTAATGACAGACACAAAACCACAGATCTAGAAAGCTTAGAGACCATTAACTAGATAAATACACAAATCTTCACATAGGCATACTATATTTAAACTGCAGAAAACCAGGATGAGGAGAAAATATTGAAAGAAAAATCGTCACAAAAAATCCTCACCTATAGAGAAACAAGGATAAGAATTACAGTAGATTACCATTACTTCCCACAAGAAAACCCCAAGAAGCAAGTGGAAGGAAATAGCTAAAGTATTGAAAGAAGATAAAATAATCTTTAACGTTTATGTACCTAGCAACAGTGTCAAAATGCATGTGGCAAAAACTGATAAAACTCCAAGGAGAAATAAACAAATTTATTATTGTAGTTGGAGACTTCAATACTTCACCTTTTGAGTAACTGATAATATAAGCAGGTAGAAAATCAGCAAGGATGTAGCTGATCTGAACAGCACCATCAATCAACGGAATCTAACTGACAATTCTTCACCCAAAGAGCAGAATACGCATTCTTCTTAAGCTCACATGGAACATATACTAAGATAAACCATGAAATGCACATAACAAACAAACAAACATACAAAGCATGTTCTCAGATCACAATGGAATTAAACTAGAAGGGTAGCTGGAAAATCCCAAAATGTTTGGAAATTGAGCAACACATTCCTAAGTAAGTCACAGGTCAAAGATAAAGTCTTAAAAGATACTCAAAATATTTTGAACTAAATGAAAATGAAAATATAATTTATCAAAATTCTTGGAACGTAGTGACAGCAGCAGTGTTTAGGGGGAAATTTAAAACATTAAGTGCATATATTAGAAGAGAATTAGTATCTAAAAATAATCTTAGCTCTCATCTTAGAAAACTGGAGAAAAACAAGCATTGAAGGCTAAACCAAGCAGGAGAAAAAAAAATTTAGAACAGAAGTCATTGAAATTGAAATTAAAAATAGGGAATCAATAGGGAAAATAAATGAAGTCATTTGAATGAAATGAATGAAAAGCTGTACTTTAGTTAATAAAGTACAATAGTTGTGACACATTGCTATACTAATTAATATAAGGCGTTAATAAGGGGAAATGACTGTAGAACATGTGGATCTCTCTGAATTCTCTATACTACTTTTGCAATTTTTCTGTAAATCTAAAACTGTTACATAAATAAAGTTTATTTTTAAAAATTAAATATATGGCTTGAGAAGGTGGCCTCATTACTAAGCAAGTTGGCAGGATCTGCTCTTTTAAAGAGCCGTGAGAGCAGCACTAATACCCACGCTTTTGGGAAGGCTCAGATGGCACCTGGCCAAAGCCCAGGCAAGGCTTATTTGGGTTTCTTGAATATGAAATTATCTCAGATCTCGAAGCAGTCACCTCCCAGCCATTTCCAAATGGGGCAGGACAGAAATAAGGTTATAGCTTTTAATAGACCGGGTGTAAAGAGGACACCAAAGTAAGGACATAGAGAAAAGACAGAAAGGTTACCTCTGGAAATAGCATTTATAAAGTGAAAGTTCGGC
>NW_011892227.1:5144-5624 GCF_000151845.1 Pteropus vampyrus
TCTCAAACATAAGGCTTTGAGTTATACATAAGGCATTTCAATTGTATTAATGTTTTAAAATTTAGAATCTTAATATTTCATTAAATTCAATGTAAGAACTGCATACTTCAAGAAAAGCTTCCACCTCGGCATGAATTTTGTTGGAGAAACTGTCAAGAGCAGCATACCTAGAAAGCATGAACCTAAAATTAAAAATACGTTTTAAGGGAAAAAAAATCATTCCCTGTGGCATGGGTTTTTCTTTCTCCCCATAATTGATTGCTATAAGGAGATAGGTACCTCTCCATTTTCTTCTCCATGCAACCTCCAAGGAATAAGATCATCCATCTTCGGATATTCTATTTTTCTGTTGCTTTCTGTATCTGCCATTAATGGTTTGGCTAAGTAGTTGCCCTTTGAAGTTTTAATTTTCCTCATTGGTTGTTGCCATTCTCGAGATAGTGAAAAGACTATGAGTCTGGATATAAGCCCAGTTTTCAC